>NC_069114.1:34143180-34456930 GCF_025612915.1 Magallana angulata
AATTTTAAGAAGAGATAAATCTTGGGATGGTGTTTCACTATTGGTGACATCGCAGGTGAACAGGGTTTTAAATCATCAAGCAAATGCAAAAATATCATTTCTATTGTTTGTCAAATGTCTGATTTAAACCGAGAAAGTTCTTCAACTTCGATATTAACTCCACTTGAATCATGTATTTGCGTCAATTTTAGAAGTCTGTTTTCAAATGACAAATGCAAAAATATTGTTACTTATGTTTGTCAAATGTCTACTCTAAATCAAGCAGGTTTTTGATTTCTTTTCCACTCAGATAAATCATGAATTTGCGTTAATGTTAAAAGTCTGTTTTTAAATGATACATATTCATTTAATATCAAGCCTGCTAATTTTTTTTCAACATAACCTGTAAAGCAGTGAAATCAATAAAATGCATTACATGTTGTATTTATATTACATCTTCAAATTGAAAAAGAATTTATTCATCTGTGAAGATTTCAATTTCGAGTAAATTGCTGTCAATATAGCGATGAGGGGAAAATGCTCAGTGAAACGGTTCAATTAACTCCAAATCAATCACAAAATATTTGAATTCTAAATTCTGATTAAGCAACATATGAGCCACAATTTTAAATGTTTGAAATTTCTATTGCAAATGTGTCATTAACTAGACTAATGACAAAAAGTATTATGTCTTACAAACAATTAAATGTCATATTTTTTGTTGGAAAAGCTATTTAAAGGATCTGTTTCAAGCAAAATAACATTATTCAGCTTCTGTAATTTAAATTTTTTAATCATAAAGGTTTATGTTACATTCAGAATTGTCTTAATAGCATGATTATGTTACAAAAAAAATATATCAACAAAAGAAATAGAGCTCATATTGCTTTAACATCATGTAAAATAAAATTACATCATACCTATAAATGCACCAAACACTGCAGCATAGCAAACCAGGAAAGGATAGCTGTTGCTGAGAGGAGAGAGAGCAGTAGCCACACCACAGATGAACAAGGCGGTGTTGTAGAGCATCAGGCGGTTCACCCACGGTTTGTCCGCCATCCAACCGAACACCACCCGACCAATCGTGTTGGCTATCCCAATGACAGATATCAGGAATGTGGCATCTGTCTTGTTTATTCCATACTCGTGAGCCCGATCTGGGAGGTAGATATATGGCATGTTGAACCCAATGCTTGTACAAATGTTCGAAATGGTGAAAAGAAGAAAAATGACGTCTTTTAAGAGCGAGAAGTCCATCATCTGTCTGATGGCATCTCTCATTTCAGAGGAGAGGCCAAGGAAACGAAACAGGCACCAGTCCTGGTCGTCCGGCACAACGTCGGGGAGGGAAGTTATGCTGGCCACGTAAAGGTTTGGGTTAGATCGATATTGGGGAATATTGATGAGACTTCCGCTGTAGAAGATGTCCTTTCTATACATGGGACCAGCTACTGGCGCTTGGTGTGAGCGAGTGGATGTTTGGCGATGGAAGGACTGCTTGGATGGTGACTGTGACAATGAATTAGAGGCGATATTGTTGATGGCCCCTTCACTTCTGAACAGAATGTCAGTTCCATTTTCAACTTTTAAACTCTGTATGTGTTTATTTGGAATGGCCAAAGTGTCTTTGGTTCCTGTTTTCTGAATGTCAGGAAGATCTTGCTGGTGAACACCATTAGATTCTGCGGATTTCATTAGTTTTTCTTTCTCCGACTTTTCAGACTTTTTAGCATCATATTCTGTATCTGCTCTTTCATGTTTTACAACCAAAGGTCTGAATAAGGCCCCACATAAAATGCAATTCAAAATAATTCCTGCTTCTATCAAGACAGCACCCTTCCACGTATATTCATCAACAAGGAGTTTTGAAACTGGAGCAAAGATAAATGTCCCTATGCCTGATCCACACACTGCAATTCCTGTTGCAAAGGACCTTTTCTTGTCAAAATAATGGGATACACTGACAATGGCCGGAAGATACATCAGTCCAAATCCTAAACCTGTGTGTTAAAATGAATACATGTACATATTAATAGATTCATTTCAATAACTACCTGAAATTTATTACCATAAGATTATTTCCAAATCTGCCATACAAAACAGTTTTAATGTAAAAGTATTAATTAAAAAATCAGATGCTTTTCGTTATTTGTTCTTGCAAGTATTAGGATTGTGACTTTGAAAAAAAAATTTCAATACATGTATTAATAAAAAAATCAGCATCATGCAGCAGGTTCATTCTTTTTTTTTATCATATTAACCTTTATAAAGTGGATTACATAATAAAGAAAACATTTTATAGTTAGACTGATGTTCAATTAATCCTATGAATTGGGTTTAAGTGCTTTTAAAAACTTCAGGTATTAATGATTATCACTCAGTATGAAATGAACTTGACAAACTATCAAGATAAGGTCTCATTGAAACTTCATATTGAAGGAAGTAGACTTATCTCAAAGAAAAAAGAAAAAATCACAAAAAGGCTTCAAGTGTACTGTGCTACTCTACCTGGGCAAATTGATTAATGGAAGGGAAAAAAAACATTAAGTCAGATCAAAAAGGGTTGCCATGGTAAAGTTATATCATAGTCTTGGCAGTAATTGCTAATGGGCAGCTGATATATTGTCTCTCTTAGTTGCTAACCATCTGAAGTTTGAGCATTATCAAAATTTACCTGATAAAACACCAAAACTGAAGAAGAGATAGTATATGTTGGGTGCAAAAAGACTAAGGATGAAACCAATGGCGGCAACAATGGCTCCAGCAATGGTGACTGCACGGCAGCCATATCTGTTGGTCAAAGCACTGGCTACTGGTCCTAAAAAATAAATAGTACACGTGGTCAAAACAAAGTATTAATTGTGTCATTACCATGATGATGTACATGTAATAAAGAACAGAGTTTTTTTTAGACCGAAATGAACTCATTTTATGTGCTTAAGAAGTACCAGTATATGTAAGACATTCTTATATTAAGTTCAGTGACAGAGAAAAACGAATCTGTCATATCATAAACTTAAACATGCATAAATGTAGCTGCTGGTTCTATATAATGCTGCTGAAGAAGCTCTAAGATTCATCATCTTTACAAAATTACATTGTTATACTTGTCAATGGATGAAAAATGAGGAAAGCCCGAGTTGTTGGAAGTCCATTCTATTCCATTCAAGTGAACGGATCCAGACTCAATAAATCTGACAACTAATAACCATGGCTTTTACAGACCTAATCAAGGGTCACTAGCCATCAAACCTGCCATCAGGGCTCTGTATTAGCTGCCATAATGTTTCCTGGCCCTTGTTTTTCTCCCCTAAGCCACTTTAACCAAGAGAGAATGCTTGTATATCATCCAAATGGAGCTCAACTCTTCCAATCATACCTTCCCATTACGAAATTTAAATGATATCATACTATGCAATTTATACTTCTAAATTACCAAGAACAGAAAACTACTGAAATTGAATTTATTGATTTTTTAATATTTTCTGACCAAATATTTTTGCACAAACACTGTACAGTACTGACCCAACCTAACAGAAAGGTTATAACCCTGGGTTTACTTTTGGGTTTATTCTGGGTTTATTACGGGTTTACTAGAGTGGACACAGAGTAAACCCCAGGTAAACCCAGAGTAAACCCAAAGTAAACCAAGAGAGTAAACCTCAATTAGAAAAAGACCCCTGAGACAGACACCAAATGTATATTTGGAATATACAAGGGGTGGGAATTACAGAAAGTAAGATAATTAAATAAAAGACAGGTCTGCTTCAGATTTCAATGTTTACAGAGGACCTCTGCATAAAAGCAAACCGCAACTGAGGACCGTGGCGTGAGTAAACCCAAAGTTAACCTGGGCCAACTGGACACAAATTTTCCAAAAGTGAAACCAGTAGTAAACCCGGAGTAAACCCTGAAAGTAAACCGCGAGTTTAGTTACAGTTTACTCTGGTGTTAGGTTGGGTACGATCAGTACTGTACATCACATCATTCAAACTTTTCAAAGTTCAAGTTCATAAGATATTAATATCAAACTCTGCCTAACCAAACTCATCAGACTGATAAAACCCATGAAAGGTCTAAAGGTGAAACACATACTATGATCATATCATGAAATGTGAAACATATCACCTTTTTTTCCAAAAGTGAAACCAGTAGTAAACCCGGAGTAAACCCTGAAAGTAAACCGCGAGTTTAGTTACAGTTTACTCTGGTGTTAGGTTGGGTACGATCAGTACTGTACATCACATCATTCAAACTTTTCAAAGTTCAAGTTCATAAGATATTAATATCAAACTCTGCCTAACCAAACTCATCAGACTGATAAAACCCATGAAAGGTCTAAAGGTGAAACACATACTATGATCATATCATGAAATGTGAAACATATCACCTTTAAAGGGAAGGAAAAATATTACTATCACAAGTGATTTAAAATATCAAATTAGATTTCAGAGAAATGACCTCATTTTTCAGTATTCACTCTCTAGACCAAACATTTTAGAGACAGGATTAACTATTACTAATATTCTGACATATATAAAGTACCCTGAGTATCACTCTTCGAAAAAAAACTCCAATTGCTACTAGAGTAACTAAAAAGTACTATGCTAGTGATCAATGGGTAATTATAGTCAAGTTCATTGTGTTTGAACAATGCAATAATAAAGAAACAAAGTACATGTATATCTTATAAAGTCATAAAATTTATATCCATCTCTAAACATTCTTCTTCATTCTTTCACTTCACTTGTTGAAGCCATACTTTTTTGGTATTTCTGATATCAGAGGGAAGACTGCATGGTTTCTTAAAGTTTTTACACTTATTAACATTTTCGATAAGGGTAAAAACCCTATCTCTCTGTTGCTGAAATATATCAACTTGGGTCACAATTAAGTATTTGATATTGATTTATAAATAGTTTCCTGTGCATAAAAAATCATTATAATCTATTGAAAACATGCAAGAATTATTGAGTGTCAAAAACATTTGTTGGATAATACTTGAATATATTAGTCATAGCAAGTAAGTATAGCTAGGATATTTATTATCCTTTAAATATGATGTGGTGCCAAGTAAAAAACCTCTTGCCATGAACCTCTAAGCACTGCATAACGAACATCTTATGCATTGATTCATTAAAGATGTTACATGATCAATTCCTTTATTGATACCCTCTTTATTTCAGTGTATGAATCCCTAAATTTAACACTCATTATGAACGAATCTGTTGGGTTGGAGGAGTGGATGGAAGTGCAGACTCCTTTTATAAATTAATTCAAAAAAGATGTCTCTGATAAGGGATATATATTAGAAGAAAAAATGTTTCTGCTACCCTCCTCCCCTAGTCTTCCTGCTCCCCCTCCCCTAGTCCTCCTGATACCCTCCTCCCCTAGTCCTCCTGCTATCCTCCTCCCCTAGTCCTCCTGCTACCCCCTCCCCTATTCCTCCTGCTACCCCTCTTCTAGTCCTCCTGCTACCCTCCTCCCCTAGTCCTCCTGCTACCCTCCTCCCCTATTTCTCCTGCTACCCCCTCCCCTATTCCTCCTGCTACCCCTCGCCTAGTCCTCCTGCTACCCTCCTCCCCTATTCCTCCTGCTACCCCTCCCCTAGTCTTCCTGCTCCCCCTCCCCTAGTCCTCCTGCTACCCTTCTCCCCTAGTCTTCCTGCTCCCCCTCCCCTAGTCCTCCTGCTACCCCCTCCCATAGTCCTCCTGCTACCCCCTTCCCTAGTCCTCCTGCTACCCTCCTCCCCTAGTCCTCCTGCTACCCCCCTCCCCTAGTCCTCAACTGCATCCCAGTCCTTTTTTAAACCTCACATTTTACAGGGGCACTTGATTTTACATAGATTTCTCTTTTTCTAAGTGGATGTTTTCCCATTATTATCATATAGTATGGAAAATTATAACTATTCGTCAAAAGAAATCTCTGGAAAGATGTTTTAGTGGGAAGGAATAATAGGGAAGCTAGGGGTGGTGGTAGGGCCCGGTGGACTACCTCTGGAAAACATTCCTATAGGCTGAAGATTGGTCATCAAAATCAATATTTGTGTTCTTACATGTACAAGTATTATAATGACATATTGCACGCTTTCATTCCTTAAAAATTTAGTCAAAATAGCTTTTATCTTATCATTATAAATTCCTGGGAGAGCATGTGATGTGGAGGAATTTTCCCCTAGTAAGTAATACATGAAATCATTAAACAGTCATGAGTGATGCAAGCCAAAGAATGAATTCAGTTGCATGATCAGGTGCATTTAACAAAGGTCAAAGATTACAATACATATACAGTGTACATACATCATATAACATGTAGATATAAAATGCACTGCGCAAGGATGCTCTACTTAATCTTTTATCGCGAAGGAGCTTCATAATTACATACAATACTGGAGTGTATTACTTATAATGTGAACTTTTGGCAGTAAACAAGCAAAATAAGATGCCCGAGTTCCGCATTGCTCACCTGAGCAACAATGTCGTTCAACACAAGTATATTGGGAACTCATAGTTTAACTATATTAAATACAATAAGATAATAACATTTACTTTTTTTGCATATTTATTTTAAGCAATTATTATCATTATTCATCTTATTAGCAACAAGATAATTTATGCTCCTTCAGATACTGGTTTACAAAATAACAATCATCTTATTGAAAGGAATTTTAGATGCATAATTATGATTAATGAGTGATAATACATTATCCCTCTCTGACTTTAAATGAAAAAACAGAAAATATATAATGACACAAGCATTGTGCCCTTTCTGGTCCCTTGTGGTCATAATCATAAATATTGTTCCACACTAGCTTGATTTCATTTAACAAATCTTAATTAGTTTTCCATTTGCTTTAATCTTTCACATTATATTTTACCATACCTTTACAAATGAACTCATTCACAATTTCTTAAGGAGGATATTTCATTATATTTTCTGTGCAGAATTGAATTTCTACCTCTAAATGGCCTAATTCTGACCCACATGAAAGTCTATGAAGAACTTTGAATCCCAGTTACAGCCCTTTTCTATCCCCTAGTGTCTTGATTTAATTCATTACATGTGTGTAAGGTAAAATTATGTAAAAGTTTGAATAGTACAAGCTATTTTGTTCTAGAGAAGATTTTTAAATCATCTCTGTCTATTCTCACTCTCCCTTTCTTATGCTTTCCCTTTTGGAAGTGGGGCTGGGCCATCAATTGAACTGTCAACTATCAATTGAACAGGAATGCTCAATTCAAGTTTGATTGTCAGTGATTCTTTATGACAACCATAGACAGCAGGCAAACTTTCAACTGCTTGAGCCATTTACTCAGGTGAGCTAAAAAGGATTTACTACACATTTAGTTTTCAACTGGTTTCCCTGTATTTTATTGTGCCATGTGGAAGTGAATAATAAATCTCATTTTCTGATAAGTGACTTTAGGGGTTTCGTAAGAAAAAAGGCTGCTAAATTGATTCTTTAAAGTCCCCCATCAAAGACTTCTTTGAAACATTAGCTTGCTAAGCCGATAACTCAACAGCTCATCATCCTCTTTGGGTGTGAGGACCTCACTGATCATATAGTGCAAGGTTACATGGATTGGCAGACAGGCCGACAGACAATGATCAATATCAATACTGACTGTCAACATTGACTTTGTGAAGGTGATAACTTCAGAGGTTTCCCTACTTAACATGGCCTTTTATGTTGTGTAGGCTGGTTGAAGAAGAGTTTGCCCCCTGTCTGTCAGTCTGTCTGACAGGGTTCAACAACCTGTTAACTTTCCCTAGCTTGTGATTGTAAGACTCAAACTTTTAAACCCTTCCATATAAATACACATATAGATTAAATAATGAAAATATTAATTGAATAATGAAAATATCTTGAATAGACAAAATTTGTTTTAAATGTGCATATCAATATTTTTTTTTTTAATGTAAAATCGATTTATTTATCTGTCTTTTGTTTTCTAAAATATCAATAAATGCTACATACTAATCATAATTTTAGTCTGTCTACTCAATCCTTTGTTTTATCATCAATACGACATATGTACATCAGATACTCAGCTTTAATGATGACCAAAACATACATGTGGTTATAATCTAAACACTTTATACAAATGCTCTAATATTTCAACTTAAAAGATTTTTTTCAGCATATTTTGAATGGTGAAGCATTTCAAGGTTAATTTGAATTACCAGGTAATAATACATATAGACGTAAAATGTAGCTTACCAACTAGCAATGTGACTCCTGGAACAAGGGAGCCAACCCAAGCTGTCTCTCCTTTACCTCCCTTGAAGTATGTCAAGAATTCCATGTAAAAGACCCCAAAGGAGTAAACGATTCCATCGGCGATAACGTGTAGAAGAAACGATCCCAGAACCACAAACCATCCCCACCCCCCATCAGGAGGGGCTGGCATGTGGTCTGTCCCCACGCCATGCTTGCCCTTGCCTCGTCCTTGACCCATGGCACTTCAAAAATTTGATGAATTTAAAAACCGATGAAGATGAAAATGTGGCAGTTTTCAAACAGAGAAATCAATGATGTCTAACAATAGCACCACTTGATGAACAATTTCAGACTTTTGCTGGTTCAGATTTCAAACTGAAGTCCATGCAAGATGTGTTAATTTTACGTCCAACAGGAAATTGGAAATTTAACCGCCAGCTCTCTGGAAATAATCACTGGACTGCTCCAAATACTTTCCTAATGATTGAGGAATCAGGAGAAAGGGAGTATAATATCCTGGATAAAGACTTTCCATGTAGTCTGCGTGGTGAGATGGAATTAATTCACAGTAAAACTTTTGACACAGTGAAACAATTGCTTTGTAGTTGCACAGAGAGCTTCAGGGCCAAAACCAGAGAACAATGTGCTCTGAAGAGAGTGCAACCTCTGCCAATAATCCACTCCCTATTACAGAGAGCTCAGATGGTTGTCATAGCCAGGAAGGCGGACCCTGTCATCTACCGGTAACAGAAGAGAGAGCACGCAGTGATCACAGACTTCTATGGCCTTTTTGACCTAGAAGGATGGCACTTTCAAGCGGATTACCTCTGAAAAAGTAGCAAACAAATTAAAGACGGGTGTTTATCATAATCAAATCATTTTATTTATTCATATACATGTCAAGTGGTTTTATCTCTCTAAATTCAACATGCCATCTACATGATTTAAACAAAGTCAAACATGATTCAATATTGAATGGTCCTCACCTAGGTTAAAATCGACAAACATATGATCTGCTGTATCACTAGGTTGGAGAACATAAATTCTCAATAGTTAATTTTTTTGTTTTGTCCTTCTTTGTGTAGTAAAGGCTACCTTATGAATTCAAAACAATAAATCTTAAAATTGCATAATCCTAGCTATATTACTGCACCTGGTGCCTTCCTCAATAAACTGTACCATTCAACCATCAGTTGCTTTCATAACTCAATAAACTCAATAGCAACAATTTAAATTTTGATATTAAAATTTTAAGAAAATTATTGCAATGCATCAAGACAATATTTCTAAACTATAGCCTCTATCTTCTTGAATGTACAAGGGTTGCAAGATTTTTGTACATGATTGATTCATTATACACTTTAACGAGAGAGAGAGAGAGAGAGAGAGAGAGAGAGAGAGAGAGAGAGAGAGAGAGAGAGGACTTAATTTTATAATCAAGAGCAGCTTTGCTTCCTCATAATACATGTATCTCAAAAAAACAGGCTCAGCAACTTTTTCTGTTTTTAAAGTTGCATAGAGATATATATACTGTGCATTGCAGGGAAAAGAACCAAAATACAATGTACATTGTAATTTTTTTGTTGCAAACTCTTTTCTATTTTTTCATATATACTGATATATGTACTTGAATTCCCCCAGACACAGTTGTGTTTTAGAGAGATAATTTGAGACATTTGAATTCACCTAGTCTTAAATTTGCCCACTGACAATGAGGACAAATGGGGCAAAAATAAAATGGGGGCAAATATTTCCCTGTATACAGTGAGTATTGTCATTGATAGCCAAAAAAACTTGTTACTAAGTTAAACCTGAGGAACCAGTAAGTGATACACAGATTCGACCAACTGTAAAGTTTGTGTTCAGGAGGCGAGTATTGTCCTGTGTAACCAATGTGTGATACACAGATTTGACCATCTGTAAAGTTTGTGTTCAAGAGGCGGGTATTGTTGTAGCTTGCTGCAGCTGTCTATAAAATTTAATGTGATGCAGTTGGAAAAATCACACCAAAACAAAAAGATAATGAAATATTTTTTGCTTAAAATCAACCACCACACAAAAGTTACGCTATTGTGTACTACGTACCTCAGTTACAAATTTTATGAGCAGATGAAAGAATTCTAAAAAGGCCAGGTCAACAACCACTTTGTAAATGTATAATGGCTTTCTCATGATAGTAAAATCCTAATACAATGGAATTATCTAAGAGGAATGTGACCAGGCATGTATATAAATTTATATTTATTTCTTGTTTATCCCAAAATAATTCCCTTTTTTCTTCTTTATTTCAAAGACTCTGATCTGACTATTTGATGAACAATATAAGACTTAAAGCAGTTTTCTTCATCTTCCAATATTATTGCTAAAATGGGCCATATATAAACATGTATAGATGTATTGAATTATTTCTCACAAACAAATTCAAATTCCAGTTTAAAATTTTGCAAATATCCAGAACCAGAACAACTTTTAACTTCAATATAATTGTGGTAAAGAAAGAGTTACTATGCAGAGACACACATGCTTCATTCAGGGATAACTTTTGAAGTTTATAGGAAAGTTATATACATGTATATTGTACCCAATCTGATTGAAATCAGATCTTTGATCCCCTCCAACAAATTCCATGTCGCTACACAAAGATCTGATCTTTGTGTAGCAACATCGAATTAGTTGGAGCAGATCAAAGATCTTTTTGTAGCGACATTAAATTTGTTGGAGCGGATCAAAGATCTGAGTTTAATCAGATTGTATTGTACCAACACTAACTAATACAGTTATAGGTAAATAATATGTATCTAAATATCAGAGTCACATCTATACTCATGAGAACCAATTGGTATCTTAATTTCATTAAATTTTTCATTAATGAGAAGATACTATAAACAAGAGGCAAATAGGCCTTAACGGTCACCTGAGTAGCATATAACCCATACACAAACTTGTAGAGGAGTCTAATTTATGCATTTAATTAGGTTTCATTCTGGAGTAGAAAAATTATAAATTTGTAATAATGACCACCTCCCTGCCTGAAATCTTTCAAGAACTATCATGAAACCTATAATTTTGGTGAAAAACTGAAAGATCTGGTCTACAAAATCATGAATTCAGTTTTCCTTTCAGTTGTGTGGGAGTAAAGAACACAATATTTAAACATTATATGCATTATCATCTATACATCCATTTTGGCCCTGCCCTAGAGTCAAAACCCATACTCCAGGGGACATGAAATTTAAAATTTTTGTGGAGGACTTCCTGGTAAAAATAATTCTAAAGAAGAAACTTTTTAAACATTATATGCCTTAACACTTTATTGCCATATTGCCCCCCCCCCCCCCATGTCCTGAACCCCTGACCTGGCAGGAGCCATGAATTTCACAATTTAGGTAGAGGAGTTAGTGGACATCATAACCATGTATTCAGTTTTTTGCCCACATGTGTGAGAGTAAAGAAGAAGATTTTTTAAGATTTAATACATTTTTACTATATGGCCATATTTGGCCCCAACCTAGAGTCTGAACTCCTGACACAGGGGCCATGAATTTCGAAATTTTGGTAAAGGGTTTCATGGACATCATAATTATGCATTTAGTTTTTAACAAAATTATATGGGAGCAGAGAAGATGATTTTCTAAGATTTAATACATTTTAACTGTATGGCCATATTGTCCCCACCCTAGAGCCAGAACCCATGACTCAGGGGCCATGAATTTCACATTTGGGAGAGGGCGTCATGGACATCATAACCATGCAACCAGTTTTTCCTTACATATATGGGAGTAGAAAAGAAGATTTTTGAAAATTTGGTTTTTTTTTTTTGCATATTTGGCCCCACCTGTGGTGCCCCGGGGATGGTAGAGCCACAATTTAGATTCCTCTTACTATAGCGATGCCTCACATCAAAAATGGTAACAATTAGCTTTGTAGTTTTTAAGAAAATGTTAAAAATGTAAAATTGTTGACGGACGACGCACAACGACAGGCGAAAACGGATAACAGTAGGTCACCGGAGTAAAAAAACTTATAAGAAGGAAAAATAAAAATATTTGAATAATTTCCAAAAGGTAATCACTTAAAGTAATAAATGTGCACATTTCACTTGTAATTGTTAATGACATCATGTGGTTTACAAAACAAAGCTTCCTTAACAATTCATTAAAAGTAGCACAACCTTGCTTTTCATTGTTTTCAGAGCTCTTCCAAACAGTAAAGTTCCTCTAAAGTTGTCAGATGTACAAACACAAGAAAACAGAGCAGGAATGGGTTGGTTAAGAGATATATATCAAAGAATATATCAGAGTCAGCAGTTTCAAAGAGAAGTCTGGATGATTCTTTCTTTATGGGTTCCCTATGGTAGTTCTCGCTAATTCTGGTACTTATTATAACCTGGAGCAAGAGATAAAGGGAGGAGTAAAAGGGAAGATCAAACAACAGTGGTCCCTGTCATCTCCATGCAGTACTTCCCAATTAATGCTGATGTATTCAGTTTACAGCGTACATCAAATAGGGGTTGACTATCTTGATATTCATATACATGTTCTTTAATTGTCAACAAAATTCAGGTAAATTACCTTTCAGTTGACTTTTTTTTTACATTTACAAATTAACATTTTGTAGTTGTAAAAACATGATAAATGGGCCAAGAAGAAAAATTGTTCAGCATTTATTTTTGTACATGTATGAATCAGATAGGTAACTGCTAGTTATATTGATGTCATTTTCATGATTTTTTGGCTCAAATAATGTGTAATTATCAAGAGAGTGAAATATGCAAATTATCTTCCAAATGACATCATAGGAAAAAGAACATGTGATTATATAATGACAACCTTATGTGTTCCTTGTTATTATATACAACATTATAAAATACTGAGGTAATAAAAGAATCATATGATTTATTTACTCTTTTAATGTTAGTTTAATTTGGTGATATGTGCATCTCATTATGCATACATGCATGCATTTCATGTTAAAATAGACTATATGATAAGTTTTAAAGAAATAGATTCTATTACTCACTGACATATACTGAGTTACAATGTAATACCCAGGTAATCCCTTTGACACATTGTCAATGAGATATATATAATCTGTTAACATCTAAATTCATAGACATGTCCTTCCTGTTGGTGTAAAAGAATATGTTTTGTCTGAAGTAATACAATTAAGGAGGCCATATCTGACAGTACATTGACTAAGTGACATCCTTAATGATGACTATGATGTGTATCATCCTTAACATATTTTTACTGACAAGTTATTTTTAACATACTGAGGTAGGCGTGAAGAGCTTTAAGAGATGACCTTTGCTCTACCCAGAGTGTTACATCGTATAAATGTACCATTGAACTTTGTGGGATTTATATTGAATGCATGCAGACAGTGACTCAGCTATTGTATTTTACTTAATGAACTCGATCAAATATTTCCCCCTCTGACAAAAGATATTGGTTTACCATTTATCTTTATTGACTTAAAATATGTAGGGTCTTTGGGGGATGGGGGTGCACAAGGTTGTATTATAGACATTTGGTTCTCACTCCTATTCAATCAGTAAAAATTACTCATAAGTTAACAAATAACATAATTGTTTTGATATTTTTGGGACATTTGAACACATACTACATATCTTTCTCATTTGATTCATAAAATCAACATATCAGTAAATCTTGATCCAAATTGGATAAATGTATATCCATGATGAATTCACATAATTATAAAGTCAATTACATTTTAAGATCACAAACTTTTTAGAATGTACGGTAATGTAATAAGGCAATACATTTTCAAATAGTCATCATTTCTGCAAAAAACAAAATGACAGAACAGATGGGGATTTGAACCTGGGCCCATGCATCTGCATCGCCATATGCTGGGTCATGTATATGTACTCTAGCTTCCAACTGCAGAGCTTTCTCTACAACAGACCCTATCTGACCCTCACAATATAGAGAGTCAGTCTATTGCCCCTAGTATTTGCCAGTTCATGTACAGTGCTATTTTGATTTTACTTTATACATTATTTAAGTATGCATGGGTAATTAAACAATTTCTACTAGAAAGTGGAAAGAAATCAATAAAAAAAAAGAACCTAAGGCAAAGTGAACACACTGAGTGTTGTCCGGATGAATTACCCCGGTATCAATTGTCAGCTTTATTTTGCCAGGTCATGCACCACCACCTCTCAAATTGCTACAGAATGATCTTGCTAATTCACAAGGTAAACATGTATCAATATTAAACAATTTATACAGTTCTTGTAAGATGATTCAACTAAATGATCCTTACATCATGGAATCAAAGTACTGAAAATGCAACTGTGACTGCAACTGAGAGTTGTCCTGACAATTATATATTCTGGGTCACCATCCCCCAGGTTGTTACAGAGTTCTTTTGCTACGGTAATTAATTCACATGGTTAAAACAGTGAATAAAGTCCTTATAAAATTATCCAAGTACCGGCAGATGATCCTTAAACATAAATTTAATCAAAGTACTAAAAGTGCAAAAAAACTATCAAATATCCGAATCTATATATATATCCCTAGTCCATTGTGCATGAAATTAGTTATCTTGGCAAAGAAATGAAAAACTGCAAATATTTGATTGCTTAAGAATATTGATTTCTGATAATTGCTAATAAATGATTAAAATTTCCCATTACAAAAATGTAGCAAACGTTTTGTAATTATATAAATAGCTAGTCAATTTCTTCAGTGCAAGATGATATGGTGCATATTTTCACTTACCCAAAAGAATGATTCTTTATCATAGCTACATAATGGGCATTTGTATTCAATTATCTTAACTTAAGTGCACAGACTACTGTAAAATAAAAGCCACTTTCTTTTTCTTATATAATTATCATTCAACAACTGCCACATAATCTGTTCATTTTAAGATTGCAGGGAAAACTAGATAAAGTGAACATAGGTAACTGTGAAAACTGAGCCAATTGAATTAATATACACTTACATGCAAATGTCATACAGACTGTGTATGAAGTTTAAAGTGAAAAATATAATGAATCCCCTGTTTTAACTATGGTTATCTTCAAACTCTCTCTCTCTGTCATTAAGTTGATGCTTTGTAACGTGATCGCTATCTTATAGAGCTACGTTAAATAATGACAATAATTAAACTTAATGACAGAGAGAGAGAGAGTAATACACACATTATTTAGCAATAATTGCATCCAGCCTTTGATTCAACAAAATGGAGTGATAACATGTTATGAATATGAATTAACTCTTTTGACATTTTATATCCATTATACAAGAAAACCAAGATTTAATAGAAAGAAACTGTATATATAATTTCACAAACTTCACAGCGGATGACTGCAGGTCTCTTCATATAAAGCTTAACACATAACCTTTTCAAATTGCTGGTTGTATACGAAAGATTTAAAGTGTTTAGATTTGCATTTGATGCTCCGCCGAAGCTATAGAGCATATGATAAACCATCAGTAGGACCAGTCAAGCAGTATAGATAAGACATTAACTTGAATCAAGTTTTAAATCATCAGTTTTTTTTACTGTAAAAATTGAGCATTATTCAAAGTGGATGTTTACATATTTTTACAGCATCAATAATGTTATATTTCAAGTTAATATCAAAAAAACAATATTGTATTACATAACTGTTATTCGAGAAAGTCTGAATCATGGTAATACACACATTATAATTTAAAGCAGGGCGCTGCCTCAACTGTGTGCATATGACTGCAGCACACAGCATGCACTTGATAAAAATTACTTCAGAATCAGACAATGAATAATTCATTAAATGTAAAGGGGAGAAATGAAAAACTGACTACGATGCAAGATGAAACAAAGTGATCAATTAATGGACCTCACTCAATTTACATAAGAATAGTACCTTTCTGTTAGAACTTGGAACAAGCTGACACCAAAAAGTCTGGTTCATGCATCCCTTATAGAGTCTGGATTCATGCAATGCAATGACAAAGACATCTACTAACAATGTACATTAATTTGTATGATAATGGAGAAATCTCCACTGCTTGATAGAGATTGGTCAATTTCAGTACTCCAGGTACTCGCAGCTGATGAGATAACCAATTACAGCATTACAATGATGGCTGACGAGAAGAACGATTACTTTAAGACAGCTAGTACACATACCAAAATATATGATATTCCTGTTTACAATCACAAGGAATTGTCACCATTTATTACTGCAAACCTGCTTTAACTGATGATGACTTTGTTTTATGATTAACACGCAATTTTAACTGAACAAAAAATGCCGTGACTTATTTTAGTGATCAAGGCCTGATGTAAGTAAATTTTCACAAGTTCAAAAGACTTAACAAGAAATATTCAAGCCAACAAAGTTCTGAAGATATATACTCACAAAATTTTCTTGCTATGAAATAAATGTTTATGGTGTATATAAATATACATGTAGGCCTATGTTCAAATGATATATCATATTTAACATACCTGTATGTTTATGGTGTATATAAATATACATGTAGGCCTATGTTCAAATGATATATCATATTTAACATACCTGTATTCACTAACTGAAGAAAATAAGATATATATCACACGAAGTACTTCCAACACATAGAAATGTCATATAAACTTTTGGTACATAGCCTTCAAGGCATTTATAATCTCCAAAATTATATGACAATAGCTCATACATATAAGGTATCACAGGATATTACACCAGGAGTATTTTGTATGCAAACAACCTAAATTGTATACCTTGTACTCAATGAACGAATTATCACTTCCAGAGCATAGCAATGTCAAACAGACACAGTACAAGAATTCTTGGGGTCTTTCTCTATACCCATCCTGCTTATATATACTGGCAGGCAAGCAAAACAAAAACAGGGGGCAAATTGTTTACCTGCTATCACCCCTCGTTAGCTTTGACAATACTGAGAGGCATCGCTGCCACATCAAGCCTACATCACATAACAACGGCACTACTTCATCACTCATAACAAAAAACAAGAGAATTTTTGGTACCTAATTGCGAAAGATTTCACACTTTCACTCAAAAGTCACATTCTTTACGCATAATTCACAGCTCTTATTATGGGTTATTGCACGGGTTTCCGGAACTTTCTTCAGAGTTCTGGTTCTGGAGCAGCATTAATTTACGTACATTAACATTTATTGTGAACATTGATAATCAAAGCTTCATTGATTTTCATTTCACTGATTCTGGGAGATATATAGTCATGTCACCTGAAAGCTGGTGATTTTTTCTATTTTTGATCTAACTAAGGCTTAATAAAACATTAAAGAAATCGTCCAAACTATAGCAACCGAACTTAATGTGTTTAAAAAACCCATCTCAAATCAATAAATGTTTGTACAGCACAACATATCGCACAATAGATTGAAAAAAATTGATAATGGATTGCTTGAAAGGTTTAATTTATGCATGATCTAGCACTATATATAATAATTAGTTACGGCAATCCTGAACATCACAGCTGCTCCTAAATAGTTCGGTCATCGCACATCGAGGAAGGAAAACTTTACAACGAAAATAATTACCTAGTACACAGGACAAAAATATCACTTGATTATGAATTAAATCTACATTCAATTTAATATTTTTATATTTTATCAAGAAGTGATATTCTCCATTTCTGTGTAAGTTTTAAAGTTTCCTGATTGAATAATATTGCATTATTAATGAGGGTTCTTCATATGAGCCTAAATTAAACTGTGTACATTTTAAATATATACATCTACATATATATGCAAGCAATAAAATTAATGGCAATAGGATAGAGTTATTTTGCTCAGTAAAATGTTAATGTTTCATGAAAAAATTACATGGCAGGAGACTAGCTTAGATACTGTCAGTTATTTGGTAAAATATGAAACTTTATCAAATCATATATGTTTAACCTAAACTTTGGTTTTGTCAGCTATAAAAGCAACAAAAAAAGATCTTTGAAAGCACTGCATATGTCTACATGTTAACATCTTGAAAAAAAAATTCAAAGGATATGGAAAACCCTATTCATAGTTAATATACTGCAGATTTGTAAAACAAATGTGAAAAAGAACTCGCCTTTGGTATGGTAATTAACTTCATATATATCAATCATATGAACTTTAAGACGAAATGTTTCCCCAGCAATAATTCATTGTAATGCTCTTACTACATGCAAGAATGATGCATTATGTATTAAAGATATATATAATCTCAACATTTATGAAAAGTACAGAACATTCTCAAACACCTGAACTAGGGTAATTGATCAATTCTTACCTATAGATAAAGATCATGTACATTGTACAAGCTTAATTCATATAGCAGCTGATACCTTAAGTTTTTCTTATGAACTTAATTACTTGGTTCACAGATATATAGAAAAACAACACTCAATTAAAAACAGCAATGTCAGGTGTTAAAATTATGAGAGAGAGAGAGAGACAGACAGACAGAGACAGACAGACAGATAGAGACAGAGAGAGAGAGAGTACCCATTTAATTACTCACATTTTACAACTTATTTTCAGATGGCCCTATAGCTACAATTCCAAGAAAATCAAACATTTTCCATAATGATCCACTCAAGACAACTAATTAGAATCCGAGTCACAGAAAAATGTGACTATGAGATTGTTTACAAACTTTCAAAGCTAAAAATATATACCAAAATACGCATTTAAAAAACTCAGTCAATGCCAAGCCATGCAGATACGAGAATTCCAAAGACTGTGTTGACATAATCTGCCCTAAGAGTCAGGTAACCTATCATAATAACTTTGATCTGAATAACAGACATATGTCTTTGTGGCTCTCCACGGGTACTGATATCAGGTGTCCAGGTCGAATCTCTTAATTGTGCCCCGGCCTGCCGATGCAGCATAATAAACCTTAATGGCTATAATGATGTGTTTGCAACAAATTACGCAGTACTTGTACTTAAAACTTACTAGCAGCCATGCATGAACATTTAAACTCTTTTATTTACAGGTACACTACATAGATATATCAGCTGATTTGTTTAGTATTGGACGTTGCATTGTACTTGAATAACTGTGAGCAATCTAACTTTCTCTTGTTTTTTTCCATTAACACCCAATATTTGAACAAGTATTAAGTTCTACAATCAATGATATTTATTTGAGAGCTATAGGCAAGAACAAATTAGTCAAGGGAAATTAACTTTTACTGCTATAGTCAGTTTGGAGCTGTATATTTCCTTAATTCTTAAAAATGCGTGACATGCAACAATTAATAAAGGAGCTGCATGATTTAATTTAATTTCAGCATCCGCAAGAAATCTAAAGCTGAATGAAGACGTAATCTCTTAACCTTAATGCATCTACAGTAATATACAGTAATATACAGCATCTACAGTAATTATACAGTAATGCATGTTACTGTTACCCAGCATCATAATAGTATAATGAAAAACATATTACAAACTATACAGTAAAATCAACACTGAAGACTATATACAGTTAAATAATGACAATTACCAGTGGTCCTGAATTGAAAACCAGCATCTCCACTCAACAATTTCACTGATTAGTTCTGCTGATCACACAGAAGGCAAACAATTGTACACAAAGAAGTCATGTGATCCACAGCTGATGCGTTCAGCCTGCAGATTTCACTGAGATCATGTGACTAACATGTGATGCAAGTGAGAGAAATAGAGTGGAAAGCGTGAAGACGCAATAACAAATGCTACCAGCGTGGCAATTTAAATGAAAAAACAGCTGATCCAGTTGTCTGAGTTAAATACCTCGATCAATAAAAAAATAAGGAGTGTTTATTAGTAGTTCTTCCTTCTACAACCAGGAAAATAATGTATTCATGTTATGACTCATGATAAAATGCCCTACAAACCTTGATGTAGTGTGTACTTTCTTTGTTCCTTCTGATCAGAGAATTTCCAATAAGTTGTAGGGGAAAATCCATCAAATGTTATGACACTGCATTCTTCACTCTCGAATGATCCTTCCACCTGAAAAATCAATAAGCGGCCAATATCAGCGGTGGCAAGTCACAGGACGTGTTGTCCAAACTCATAACTGATTCATCTCCTCACTGGCTTAATACAGTCACTTCTACCCACTTGAACTTGAGAGGCATAAAGTGTTTTACAGCTGACACCGAAAATAAATAAACTGCCCTCAGTTAAAAATAGCTTCTTATGCATAATGAGATAATAGTAAGCTATAACTTATCTATTAATGCTTGTTTTAAATAATGCACAAGTGGGTACATACATATTTGCCTTGATATAAATATATATTTAATGCAAGCAAACTAAGATATGAAATATTCAATTGGGGAGGCAATTTAAAATAAAAAAGGATGCCTATATGCATGTCGGCTAGCTAGTAGACAATTTTTAAAAAAACATGTGCAATAAACATTGAATATCCTAGCTGGCAATTTTTAAACTTAAGATACTCTCAGGAAATGCAGAGTTTACTATCTGCAGGGATATCAGGAAATGTATAGACACATATAACCTGCACAATTTACATATGCATGCTTTTTAAATTAACATAAATATTAAAACAATTAATATACATATAAATTTCTTCCTCAAAGTACTTATAAAGTTACATTATCAGATGATGGGCAATTACCTGCAATATACTGCGTTTAAATACTTGTTTGAATAATATTGTTACACATTCTACTTTTAAGAGAGAGAGAGAGAGAGAGGGAGAGAGAGAGAGAGAGACTGACTAATGTTTTCCTCATACTTTTTAAAGGCAGCATAGGGATCAGCAGAAATGTATAGTGCAGCTAGTAGTAAAGTTTTAGGACGTTATCTTCCTTCTTCTGAATTTGGCTCAATTATAACTTTCAAATGAAAAAAAATAATTAAAAATATCATCATCTTGTTCCATTTACCGGTATTCATCAATGAAAATGTTTATCAGTGTTAGGCACATTTGGATAAGCAATTTATATAGTTTATCATCTTTGCCAATACGACTATGATAAAATTATCAATTGAACCTTTCTGTGTAAATAAAACCTTGCAATTATCTGCTCATTATTAAGATAAAGTTCGATAAAATGTAGCCAGAATCTGTTTCTAACAAATATATGGATAACATGCCTCACTTAGCCATAATGTGTCTAGCAACAGCCACAACGTAGTTCTAGCTAGTTTATCAAGTAAAATGTTTGGTTTTTCATTGATTTAAAAATCTTGATACACCCACATCAAACAAGGCTTAAAAGTTGTCATACATGGCTATATCTAAGACATGTTTTCAGGTTTCTGAATGTACTGTGGTTTCATTAATTTTCGTGGGTATCATTTTTCGTGGATTTTCAAAAAACCACAGTTTCAAGGATACGTAATTTCGTGGCTAATGATCCTATCAATACAAAATGTTAGTTGAAATTGAACTTCAATGAATATTTGATTTCGTGGATCAACTTAACAACGAAATCCACGAAAATTGGTATTCAACGAAAATTGATGAAACCACAGTACTTAGAAATATAAAAAATGTATTAATGTTACATGTATATAGTTTGAAATAATCAGGATTTTACATGCGAATTAAAATGTCCTCAACGTAAGCTCCATAAACCAAACTCATAAATTTGAAAATTCGGGAGAATGCGCACAAGTTTCGTATATGATTTCATTTCATAACAAAATTGTTATAATTTGTCTGATAATAATCACGCATTCGAAGTAAATGTCAAATACAATTACTTTCATTATCTATGAAATACATCTATAATTAACTCGGCTTTAATTTCTGTTAACACACAAAAGTAAAGCGCAAAATATGACAAAATGCGCACATATATTTTTCTATTTTCATGGATAGCTAGAGTTAAAACAAAACCCAATTGCTAATCCTTGTGATTTCTTAGTTGTTGCGCAATAAGGCTATAAGGTTGTAGAGATTATGTAATTTTCTTGATGGAAAAGAAAAACAAATTGTCAGATAGCTTTGTTCACAAGCAAAACATCTAATACTCCTCAACACTCTTAAAAATAAACTTACTCTTTTTTCCTTCCCCTTATCATAACAGCTTCAATGTAAAAGGGTCATTTTTTTCATGCACTTAGTTCAAGGTTAAACAGTTTACAAGCAATGCATATAATGACCCATTTCTGAAAATGACTTCACCCAACATGTTTTGGTGCACTTTTCTTCCATGTGCTGATGTTCTAGTGCATGTTAATTTAGAAGTGTGACTTTATGCTTTTATAAAATTCTTTACTTTTATCTGAAACCGGCCATTAAGATTATCTGTATGCAAATGACAATATTCTTTGAAATTGAGAAAAAGCCCCCATTTGGTAGTGTCAGATTCAAAATTCATTCATAAATAGAATAAAACAAAAAGTAGACATGCAATTAGTGTATTCATTACATGCATGCACACACCAGGTACATACTCCTTACCCAAAACTGACTGATCCTGATGTTAATTACTTTCCTGTTCTTAGCAAATATGATTCTAATTCAATGCAAAAATCTTTTGTAATCTATACTCAAGTCATGTATAGTCCTCAGAGTTGATTGTTGACTAACGATATACATAGTCTTTATCAACTTCATCATTTAGACCAGCTATATATAGTATCCCAAGGAAATAATCATAGATCCTCCCATTTTTTGTGAGTGAGATCAAAGAGTTTTATTTATGTACTAAGTAAACAAACAATGATGGTATATAATAATAGATTTATTTCATGTATACAAATGTAAATGTAGATAACAAATATCGATGGTTGTAAAAAAAAATAGGAAGCATGTCTCAAGATTGAAGATATATATGACTGACAAGAATAAACACTGTCACTAGAATTAGTAGTACAACCGAAGTTGTTCCCCTTGAATTGCTTTCTTAAACATAGACACAGCAAAAAATCTAATATCCACTAAGTTCCATGATAATACATTCACAATAAAAAAGCAGTTGTAAATTTCAAAGTATGATTCGACTACAATTTAGACTAGATTATAATTTAATACAGTAAAACATATATCACTCTACATGAACATGCATGCTTGCAGAAATGGAACTACAAATGTATCTAATAATGCCACAGCACCTACATGTGTACGAGTGGCCATGATATATGGTTCTTATGCATAAAAAAAGAATGTTGATTATTTGTATTGGTAGAGATAAATCTTCATTTTATCAAAGGAATATTTTAATATTTTCCTCTGTTAAGTTTACGTTCTATAAACTAGCTGTCACAAGTTATACTCATATAACATAGGCAGAAATTAAATTTCTTTATTAACTGTCACAAGTTATATTCATAAAACATAGGTAGAAATTTAATTCATTTATAAACACCATAAAATATATAATATAGGTAGAAATTAAATTTCTTTATAAAATGTCACAAGTTAATAAAACTTAGGTAGAAATTAAATTTATTTAAATAAACCTTGCCATTATCTGAAAAAATGATGATTTGTACAAAATTCAAAAGTAATGTCAAGAGGATCAGTATGAATTTGCTTGCGTGTTACATTGTGATGTGGGCAAATCATATTATACAATAAATTTATTTAGCTAACCAAGTAACTCAGGCGTTTCAACAAGAATCAAATTATTCTTTAGTGTAAAAGATGTTAACTGATATCATTCAATTTAAAAAAAAAAAAGAGAAATACAAATAAAACATATGGCAATTGTGAACATTTAACAGATTAACAGAAATGTACAATTTAGTTTAAGGGAAAAAAAATCAACTTTATATTAGACCTACAATGTACAAATCTTCAACAATAAGGTATTTCAGCTCGGCATTCTGAATCAAGAGACCTAGAAAAGTAATGAATGTGTTTCCATGCAATCCTAAAAATTAGGTACATGTATTCCCCCCCCCCCCCCCACTCCCCTCCTTTCCCCATGAATAATTTGTATATATTTTTATTCTCAGAAGAAATCAATTGATGTCTCAATTTCCACCTGCATAAAAACAGCAATATAGACTTTAACGATAAAGAAAACAAAATTTCTCCTTCTATCAAGCCTATCACCCTCTAGGTTTAAGTCCTAACTGTATATATTAACATTTACCTTTTGTAGTTATAATTGTAAATCTTTGACACACAATACACAATTTTAAAAAAACCCTGAACAAACAAAACAGTGTTAAACAATTGAAGTTTAACATGAATGAAAGAACATTTCATAGGTAATTTAACATCATGACAGTTTTTAACATCTCTTCCCCAACCCTCTCAACTTCCATCCTTCCCATCTCAACCCCCCCCCCCCCAAAAAAAAAAATCCTTTTTTTTAAAAATACATAAAATACATGTATGAACTATATGAAAACTATGACAAGAATGTTTGAAGACAAAATTCTATGGTATATAAAAGACTGCAAAACAATCAACAACAGCCCACAAATAATGACTGGTACAGACATCACAACTTAAATAACAGCTCCAACTCAGTCTCAGATATGCCATCATATACAAGTATCTATAAATCAAATGGAAATAAAATGAAGCAGCAGTTATGAGGAGTCCTCTGAGGGAGATTTGCGGCCTTTCTTGGGAGGAGGGCCAGCTGTGAATGATGGTTTTTTGGAGTGGTCAAATATCTGCTCCAATTCTTCTTCATCTTCATCTTCTTCACTGTGGGACCCTTCCCCTGGGGTAGGGCTGGCTGGTGGAGAAATGGCCCTGATCCACGTTGACTACAAAATGAGAAGAACAAACTACATTTATATCAAGATTCAATTCTTCATCTTTTCAATCTAATTAAATTTAGATCACTTGATCCTCTCAAGCGGAATGCTACACATTGTGATCTACTACTGGAGGGATCTAATTTTGATTAAATTGTATTTTTTAGTACATGTAATTAATTTGCAAAATGATTCCATATATGTGTGTGTTTACAGTATATTAAATGAATATTACTATCAGTGTATAGTCAAATTATTAAATTGTGTCCATGACATTGAGAGTGTCATCCAGTCAAGAATATGAATATCTTTACATCCTAAGGCTCACAAGAAAAACCAATTAAAGTTCATATCATAATGATCATTTAGACACCCAACCAGATGGTCACTGGCAATTTTGTGACAGTCAGATATATATTTGATATATTTTAATTGTTACTAAATAGTATAATTTCCTGGCTTTACAAATGGTCAAACCTGCAGTTATCACTATGAAAATAACAATCTGAAAAGGGAGAGATCTGCCCCTTCCTTGCTGTCTCTGACTTTGCTATGCAACCTTGTTTACGGTATTAATAACAATAAGCAAATCCTTAAAAGTGTGCACACTGTAATTTTATTCAACTGTAAATCCTCTTTTAATATACGTTCTCAACAGTTATTTCCCTTTTTTCATAACTTTTTTTTTCAGTTCCAAAAGAAGTTAATTAATGTAACAAGATCACTGATTTCAAAGAACTATATATGATATGAGTCAAATCTGGCCTCCATAAATAGCCATTTTTGAAAGTGTTTCTGGTACAATAAAATATTATGTTATATTTCAGAAGAGTTGATGTAAAATTTATTTTTCACCCATTTATTTGATTTATTTGCAATCACTGGCAGTATGTGACGTCAGAATTGATACCATTTTTATAATTCAATTAAAATCAGTGAAAAATTGACATTTTTCTTATCTTTTTATGAATGGGAAATATGGAGTGCATGCTTGAACAAGGAAAATTTTTTTGTCACGTATTAGCCTTGGCTAGATACATCTCTGATTAAAATATTTTGTTTGTTCAAGCATGCGCTCTAGCTATGTTATCTGAAAGAAAAACTGCTTGAAAACAAGCTGTTTTATGCTCAAAATGCAAAAATAGAGGAAAAAGTTGCCTTTACGATGTCATATTTCTAAATTGTTGGCACTTGAATCAAAATGAACATTGTGTAAAAACATCACATATATCTGTACAAAGAAAACAAAGAATTACAGTAAAATGATGATGTTCATTTTAGGGGGCCATTTTAGGCCCATATCATATATAGTCCTTTATCCAAATTAAATGGCAAGGAAGAGCAATCCTCTGGTACAGGCAGGGACGTAGCATCGGGGGCCCTGGCCCCTACTTTTTGTCACAGCAATGATTTTTCTAAAATTTACATATAAAAAATAGAATTATGAAGGAGTTATTCCCCCCACTTCTTTGGGACCATGTAAAAAATGACATTGAAAATAAAGAAATGAACGGTGATGTTTTCCTTTTATTTTTTGGCTTGTCAAGATTTTTTGGATGAGTCTGGCCCCCCAACTTTCAAAACGATGCTACGTGCCTGACAGGTGACTCAACCCTGTGTATCGTGCTCCGACATCAGAAATGTTCCACAATGTCAAATGGCCCAGACCAATTAGACTGGTTACTAATCATTCCTATATACCTGACATCATCACACTTTATTCGATAGGCCACCAGGAAATGGCCTTCCATTAGTTTTTTTTTTTTTTATATCTTTGTGAAGCAATCTACATTTATGATCAAACGATCTGATCTTAATAAGTTTTTTTAAGAAAAAAAGATAAGTGCAAATGTTGGAGTATGATAGTAGCTGAGCGAAACAATGATCTCAAATCAAATACTTATTGGTATAAATCAAGCATCTCCCTAACCTTGCTTGTCTGCAGTTTCCTAGTGCCACTCTTTATAAGTGTACATCTGAAGTCAAGGAGAAATTTGGCTTTGAAATACGACGTCTACCACCCACATTTGAAATCATTATAGACAGAATCACAAATACAGATAATTAATTTTTTTTAAATCACCTACCAGTCTTCCATCCCTGCCGAACATTTCCAAGAAGTTTCCTATAAAGTCTTTGGATTTCTCCTCCCAACGATGTAGAAGTTCGTGTCCCTTGTCCTTGGTTTTGTCTATCAGTTCCTTCCCTTTGTCTTTGATGGAATTCAAGTTGGTCTCAAACTGTATTCTTTTTTCCTGAAAGCAACAAAAAATATCAATATTTGATATCAAAAGAAAAGAGTAGCAATGAAATTACAAATGTATGGATCAGTTTTATTATAGTTTCATCAAAAAGTCATACCAGTAATCTGCACCACCTTTTTCTACTGAATAAATCTTGCTTAAAGAATTTCTATACTGGACTGGTGTAGAAAATGATGCAACTCACCCTCATGTAACTAACGTTGAGATCTTTAGCAGAATAGCCTCGACTGAGATTTCTGCGAACATAGAGATCATAGTCCTTGATGATTCTGGCAATGACATCAGTTGTTGATATACCTTCAGTTCTCTGTGTCGCCAGGAACCTATAAAATTAATTATATTCTTTTTATTTCTAAACCACTAACAATTTTTCTTATTAAATTCTTTACAAATAATGATCAGATAATTCATGCATGGATATTTCTAGGTACAGTAAAAAGGACTGCCAATTTTGCTTCATTATAAACGTAATTCGTTATACCGGTATCAGTTAACTTCACAATATGTTTAATACCCGCAGGAAATGAAAATCACATCACTATGATTGTCAATTCATTATAACATTCTAAGCGTGTTTTTACTGTATTGGTAGTTACACATGTACGAGAATCCAAGATGTAAACAATTTAAATATACCTTGAAAGTATTTTCATAATTTACCCCAGCATTTCTCCATATTACACAATCATATAGATATACATGTAATTACAGTTATCATACAATTGATCCACAAGAAAGTCAGCTAACTGATGGATATTAAACCCAATACTTTTTATTTGTGTATTAGGTGTAAATTACCTCCAAGCAGAAATTTCACATTTACAGCATATTTCCAAGTTAATTCCCACAATTAAATTATAAAGACTAAATCAGCATTTTTCAAGAGCTTAGAACAGGCTTCTGAAGTAGGATAGATAGGAGCATCAAAGGGCATCATAGGTTTGCAATGTATGTAGGAGAAACTCACATGCCCTTGTCTTTGAGACCTTGGTAAATGTCCTCCGTGTTTCCTGCTCCATAGGGTAGATCATCGTGTGCCACAAAGTCAATCTGAAAGTCAGCAGATTATCAAGACTCATAACAACTTTAAATTAAACAATTAAACAAAAGGGGGAATAAATCATTTATTTTGTTTTCTTTTAATTATAAACAAGTACCTGATTGTTGTTTTTTTTAAATATTTAAGCCATAAACTCCTATAGATGTTGATATATAAGGGGGAAATAACTCATTTAATGGCATTTCTGCTGCTCTTTTCACAATCTCCTTTTGATTTAACAATAGAAGTTGTATTTTAATCAATAAACATTGTCAAAATTATTAAGAAACTCTACCAGTACTACACGCAATGAAATTTTCAAAATTTTTATCCATCTTAGTGTCAATGCTTAAAAGTTTTAACAGTGTTTAAAGGTGCTGGATGGTCAACAAATTACCAATAAGATCTACATTAACAATTAAGATACAATTTTTTCCCCCCATAAACTTATATTTACATGATTTAGTCAAAAATTATCTAGGGTACATCCTGATGCTTAATTTGTTGACCATTCAACTTCCTTCATTTAATTATTCTAAACATTTAAGACCACAGCTATCCCATCTTCGCTAGCCAAGGGTTTTCTGTCCACTTTGCTCCCCATAAACCCTTGGCAGATTTCATAACGAAAACTCGTTGACAAGCTCCGTTTTATGATTGGCTGCAGCTGTGAGTATCTGATCCAATCGCAGTGCTTGTAAATACATTTGTGTATAAACTTTAAAAGAAAACACGTTTGATCTTTGGTAAAACATTAGGTACTTTTAACAAGTTGAGACACAAGTTCTTGAGTACAGTGTCTCCCCATCGATGGTCTAACCAGATTGCTTTAAAAACCTGTATATTTTACTGGGATTGAACATAGTTCTACAAACTTGTCAAGACTCGCGTGATAGCATGGGAAGTGAACATGGCAAATGTACATGTAGAAGTTGCCTATCCCGTTAGTATATACGTTCCTGCTTATGGTTATTGCTTTTAAAGGACTTAGACACGATTTGACTTAAAATTTTCAAATTTTATTTTATCCATTTTTAATGTTCACAATGATCGTTAAATATAGAAGTTTATAATGCTATGTCAAAATTTGGAAGTCAAATATCAAGTTATAAGCAAGATACAGAGTTCATAATTCTTAATTTTGTTTAAAACAAAGCTCGAATACTGTATTGTCATTTTTACATATGTGTTGTATTGGTGTAAGTTTCAATCAAATGTAACTTTCTTTTGTTGATAATAGTATTTATGAAGATATTGAATTAGTTTAAATTGTTTTTTACATGTCATTTTGTCTAAATTATGGCAATTCTATACTACATTACATTTTTTTGTAAACAACTATAAGACTCGAGCTTTGTTTACATAACAATCAATTCTTACCTCTGTATCTCGCTTGTAACTTGACTTTAACTTTCAATATTTTGGTCAATCATTTAAAATGCACCAGTATTATTTTAAACATAAAAAATAAAAATAAATTTTTGATCTCAAATCGTGTCTAAGTCCCTTTAAAGGTAAATGAGCTCTCTTATATTTAATTTCTTTGGTCCGCAATATTCACGACAACGATATCTGGTTTTATAGCATGAAAGCTTTCATATAAATCATCAACTTTTTCACTCCCGGTACAGGTCCTAACAAAACACTATGAATAAAACATTCTGTGCTTTCCCTAAGTTATAATTTAATTCATATTTATTTTCAAAAAAGCCACCACATCGCCGAGTTTTCGTAATGAAATCCGCCAAGGGTTTATGGGGAGCAAAGTGGACCGAAAACCCTTGGCTATCGAAGATGCAGCTATCCAGCCCTCGTAAATTTGATGATAGTTTTCACTGCCAAAACAAAACAAAATCAAGGCTTCAATTAATTACAATAAGAAATGTTATTTAATTGAAGCTGGTTGATACCTTGTGTTTCTTTAAGAAGTCCTCTGTGACCGTCCAGGGAGCACCTGTCAGTAGTTCGTCCACATATCTACAATGTCTTACAGCCTCGTAACGCTCCGCTTCGTTCATTACTGTCCTCCCCTTCATCTTGTGTGTAAGAGCATCGTCACAAACTGTATGGATGAAAATAAATAGTACAGTCGAACCTTCTTCAACTTTCATTGTTCAGACTGAAAAATTTTTGAGATGTCTAAGGATTTAAAATGTATATTGCATTTGAAGTAAAACATATGTTACAACATAAAAATTGGCCAAGCAGTTCCAAGCAAGAATTTAAAAAAGTTTAAAAGTTTATTTATTGTGATTAGTGGAGAAACAGTATGTAATATGAAGGAATTAAATGCATAACATTATGAATATTGCATGATTTTAAAATGGGATATGGTCTCCTTCCAAAATGCTGTGTGTTTTCTACCCTTTTCTACCTTGCAAAATTAAGCTACAAACAATATGTCAGATATCTTTTTATCGAATTTCGGAAGCTTGCTTGTTCAATAAAAGTCCTCTGAAGTTATCCCCCTTACCTCCAACAATTAGATATGCGTTTGGAATGGCAAGTTTGACCTGCATCAGCTGTCTAGCATGCCCCGAGTGGAACATGTCATATATACCATCAGCATACACCCTTACTGGTCGTGGAGCTATTTGAAATAAGGAAAATCATGAAATCCTTACTCTGTCTGATTATTAGATGACTCGATCTATCTATCAATATGGTATAAAATAAAATGCCTAGGAATTAACGCTTATCTCCATAAGCCCAATTTCCAACAGTAGGTTTCAAAATATAGGGTTGTGTGTTTATATATACATAAAAATGTATTAAAAGTTTATCCTGGATTAAAAATTCAGTATAAAATGTAGAATTTTCTTAACTCTTAACTTTTACATGCATTTTTCATAGTATTTTTATGCATCCTACTTTGGCAACAGGAAATCTCTTTTTTCCTGTCCCCATGTTTGATAACCATCAATTTCAGTGGATTTTACTTTTCTCCAGAAATACATTTCTGTACAAGTAATATACACATAATTCTAGATTGCATCAACAATCTGATTTTACTGTGCAGACTTGTAAACTTGTTCCTCTTAGATTGGCTATACATTGGGATGAAGAAGACGCAAAATTACAAGTACAATTTTTTTAGAAACTTTATAGGCATCAGTTACATACCTTTACCCGCTTTGGCCATTTCCAGACTAATTTTGTTGGAGTAGTCAACACTTTCATTTTCTGCAGTTGCCTCTTCATCATGCGAAAAAGGGGCAGGTTTGCTCAAAGCTAGCTGTCAATGTAGACAATATATCAATATTAGATTTCATATTTACTCATCTAGGAATTCCTTGAGTACATTTACAGTATATTACTACTGTTATAAGTAGAAAAAATACATGAAATCAATTTTTTATTTTTCTGAAAAATTAACGACTGTTTTGGTGGCTGCAAAAAAGAAAAAATAAAGTTTGAAACTGTTGATAAATGTGTATGCATAATACATGTATTAAAACATAATGATGTATCCGAACCTTAGAATGTTACATGTAGCTGACTGAACATCTTAAATAGAAATCTTTTTTAAAATTCCTTAATTAATTAAATCAGATCAGAACATATTTTATAAAATATAAATAACATACATGTAACTGGACTAAGCAATTGGCATTGCATATATACATGTATCTATAAGCCCTCTCCATCATTAATACTGATGTGAAATATTGCCATGCACATAGTTATACATATTATATTACAGTATATAAATGCAGAAGAAATTAAACATAGACAAATAAAATATTCTTCACCAAAAATAGTTAAGATTACAAAATGAATCTCATTTAATCACATAAGATCAGTTTAATCCTAAAACATTTCGTTCATGCATGTGGAATAAGTCAGAGTTTATTATGTAGCCAAAGCCTTAGAATAATAGAGCAGAAGAGGGATTTCCTATCAAATATGATATCATGGTACACTAGATGAGCTAAGCATCTACCATAATTCTAGAATATTAAGTTCTATTCTCTTTTGAAGTGGATGTAGGCTATGCCTGTCCACTTCTCAAAAGAGAATAATTAAGTTCATGCAGGCAGAATAAAAGTTTCATTAAACTTTGGGTTAATTATTCAAAATCAGCCAGACCCTACATTTGTATACCCTACAAGGATTTCATCCATAGGTATGTGGACTTAGCACCTACTGCAAATTAAGGTCATATGTAAGTGCATTATCATCGTCACACAATACAAATAAAGCTTCCATTCAGTGCCACTTCTACGTATACAAATCAGTAATTATCTTGAGGACTTTGATATGATATTGGACTTTGCCTGCTTGAGATCTAGAGTAATATGTCATACATGTGACATTGGTATTTCATGTCAACATCTCACATGTACACTTTCTGTGTTCGCTCAGGTTTTGCTTGAGGTCAGATTTATAAGCAGAGCCCAACATCAAATTGCAAATAAAAATCAACAGCAAAGTCCAAATTTTAGAAAGGAACCCCTAAAGAGAACACTCTGTCTAGATCCTTCCTCAACACTATACAGAGACACAATTTACATCATAGGGTACTTGTCTTTCCATAGAGCTCTTGAGAGTTAAGTTAATAGGAATGGGGATATTGTGGAGACAATAACATCTGCATAAATAAAGTACTGCTTACATTGTTAAAATACATGCATCATGCTGTACCCACCAACTCCATTTCTCTAAACTAAATTAAGTGTGAGATAAATGAATGGATGAAAAATGATATCAAATTAAAGCATGCAGCAAACACCAGAAGTTTGAACAAAAAACTTTCAGAACTTATAGGCCAATTACTCCATTGATATAAAATTATCTAGTAACTAAGTACATCTAATAAAATATGATAAAGTCTAAATCTAGTGTTAATCCGTTGCCATAATCACACAATCCCCCTTCCCAAATTTTTAATATCAATTATTCAATTACTGGATGTTTGAATTTTCACACATCAATTTCTTTTTTAGTTTTCTTTGATTTTGCTTTATTCCTTTTAAATTTCTCTGGTTCATGAATTTGAGTAAGGTTACTTAGACTTTAGATCCCCTCCTCACTTTTACATATTATTATAAATGAGACAATATGTCACACCTGTTACATGTCATCTACATTGTTGTCCATAGTCCTGACCAAGTTTTGCTGCTCATAGCTTAGATGATAGATCTCCCCAGAAACTGAGTGAATGAAAATCATTGGCAAGCACTCATGAAAAGTCTAGCATATTCGTTAACGTTTACCTGGACATGGCGTTTTCCTGGGCCAGAGGGTTTCAGGAGCTTAAACTCACCAAGAGCCTTGGTTGGTTTCTTGCAGTACAAAAAATGTGCAGAGTGAAATTGGATGATTCAAAATCAAATGGATGATCGAATGACTAGGGAATTTACAACAAAAATTTGTCCAATGTAAAGACACACAGCACCAAGAGACTGATCGAGTTGAGATTCTAATGAAAGATGAATGCATCAAAGTACAAAATACATGAAAAAAAAAATAAGCTGTGTGCAACATAGACAATTACCAGCTTATGCAAAGACGAAGACACAATGACATTAAGAGAAAGGCTACATTTATAATATCAGCTGTGATCATGAAGCAATGTAAGGAACTGAATTTGCCATGGGTATATCTTACCATTTTATGCCCTAGTTTGCCATTGCATTGAAACACATTCTCCTTATTATCAACTGAATTCTCAATCTGCATGTTGTCTATTCTAGGACAGAGCCTGTCAGCAACAACACTTCTACTCATGTCTGTGCAAATTTCAAATGCTCCACCACAACCCAATCCAGAGTACTTATATTGATAGTATCAGTCGTCAAAGATTGTTGCTGCACTTTAGATCTGCAGCATTCAGATGATTGTTTTATTAGTGACGGTCCAAACGACGACTATTGAACTCTCCGAACAAACAGCCAGTACCAAGGTTCATTCACTACTTTATCTCTGAACTTTCATTCTTTGCTATAGGTGACACATGTCCAATATGAAAAAACTACATCTATTTTTGACCAGGATGTAATTTATACCCCCGAGGGACAAAAAAAGATTAGTTTGATAACACAGTGTATAATCATCCTCATTAAAAGATTGAAACTTTGTCATCTTTTGTTCTTGTCTCTGACCAACACCTGAGGACAGCCCACCCATATGTAGCACTCTAGTGATTACAACAGTGAATAGTGGTCACAACTAGGCTTCCTTAATTTCATACATGCCAACAAGTAAATATTGATTATTTTACCTAACTATGAATGCAAACAAATGGCCTCTTTATATAAATTCAAAAAAAAGGTGTCGACTAAAAAATCTTCTTGCTGAATTCATTGATCTTCTGATGATGACCTACCATAATCTAACATATTTTGATATTGTGGTTTTCCTTTATTTGTGGGCATCAGTTTACATCGTTATACTATAGTGTACTATGCTGTTTTAAGGGTATACCCATAATTGTGGACAATTGCCCAATCAATGAAATCTGTTGTCTGGGATACATATAAAGGCTTCAATAAAAACTTGATATTTATGGATAGATCTACAATGTATAAACTCAGTACTTTTTTTTTGCATTTTTCAGCTTTTGTTAGTAATTAAAATAAATGATAAACTAGAGCAGAGCTCGTGGCAAAGCCACGAGTAGGTCTTCCGTTGTTGCTGCGAGTTGAAAATATATGTGATATGGTGTCAAACGATTATAATTACTAAACTTTCAGTTCTGCTTTTGTTATAAAAACGTGTTGTGATTGAAAGCCTGCATATAAAACGTGTTTTGAAAAAGAAAATAAGAAAATGTTTTAGGAAAACTATTTGTCGCATACAGTTTATGTAATCGTAACAAACATTATTTAAAAAATGAGATATTTAATGGCGAGTTAAATTTTCAGAGGGTAGCAAGCATTGTAATAAACAGTATGTACTCATGTGTCATGTCAGGAATTGTGGTTTTTTTTTTTATTTTAAACCGAACCCGTTTACAAAACACGTAACCTTTTCTCTAAGATAACTTCTTTATTTAAATATTTGTAAATTTTTGAAGACAATGTGCAATTAAGAATTGTTGCGTGCTGACAAAATTTACAGACCCTGAAACGTACTACTACAACAAAAAAAAGCGTGCGACTTACGTGCGAAAAACGTTTCGTATTAACCGTTTAGCGTTTCGTGTGAATCGTGAAGCGTTTCGTGTAAACCGTTTAGCGTTTCGGACAAAGCGTGCAGAATTTCGGACAATGCGTTTAAATCGTTTCGAGCAAAGCGTGCGAGAACCATGATTTCATTCGGAACTCTCTGACAATTTGTTTCAAAATGGAGCCCGTGTTTTACATTACATGTACTTTAAACTGTTTGTGATTGGCAAAACTCTCTTGTAGGTATTTTCATGAAAAAAAAATCTAGAAGAAATGATATACTTATCTTTTTACAAAATTGAATTTATTTTTAACAAACAAAAGAAAGGTATATGTATTAAAAGACGACTTGTTACAGAGTACATGTATATATAACGTTTTATACGATGTTTCAGTACTGGTACAGTTTTACCGGTAACGAATATTTGCCAGTATCGAATAATTTTTAGAAAAATTATTGGTGGAAGACAAAGTTGAGGTTTTAAAAAATTCTAGCTAGGTGATTATAACATAGAAATAAATATTATATCAGTGTTTGCCATTTGCACGATTATTTACCGAATTGTTTACAAATTAAAAATGTGCCCCAGATATGGGCTGCCGGATGTTCAAAGCAGAAAAAACGAAAGTGTGAAAACAATTAAGCCTAACTATGAAAATAAGTTTGTTATTGATCCCTATTTAGTGAATAATTAGTAAATATAATTTATTTAAAAAGATAATACATCATAGCAAATAATAATGGAGCTTTGAATGAAATTACGACTTCAAATAGAACCACGTGTAGTTTTCCTAGTTACGGTTCATTGCGACAGAAGTATTATTTGGCTGCAAAAATTGATAGATATACGGGAAAAACAAAGGAAAATGGCAACTACTTATCATCAATTACTACTATAAAGTGTTTGTATGAAAATTCAATATTATAAAGTAACGGAAATGAAAACTGTTCAAGTCCAGTTTCAATTTGACCGGAAAACGGTATGATAAAAATAACGATCATATAATTTGTTTAAATGACATATTCCCACAATTGTTTTTCCTTGTTCATTTATAAGTCCATTAACATGTACCTCTAGTATATTTTTGAAATTAATTCGCCTCAAAATATTCGGTCAGAAGTGATAAAGGGCGCTTAATTCGATACTGGGAAACGAATTCAAAACTAGGAAACTGGAGGGGGTGTTGAAATTACTGTCTCCGTAATTCATCCTTTATTTTTTCGGGTTTGATACAGTTTAGAAGGGAAACGCGATTTAAACAAAAAATTAAAACATTTGGAATTCCGATAATAATAGTTGCATGCACGAGAAACCGCATACTGATTCGTTACCGGTAAAATGACTGTACAATATTAAAATTCGCTATACATAAAAAATATTAAATACAGTTAGCAAAATATGATTTCTGTTTGAACAAGCCTTAATCAACTTTAACTTACACGAGCATGTTTTGATAAGCATTTATCTTTTTTAATTTATTTACATCGATAACTCTTATTGAGACCACTCGCGACACACATAACCTCGGACATCGGGTGAGACCTGCACCTGGCTGAACCTGTCAATCAAACTCTGTGTATTTGTTTTCATTGGATGGTCAAGCGTCTCTTTTTTTGTCAATAGCCAATGGAAAAATTAATGACTTCAAGGTAATTGGAATCAGTATTTGATGAAGCACACAATTTAAATGATAGAAAATTTATTAATTATTTGAACAAAATTAAATTTAAACATAGAAAGAAAACATACTGATCATTTCTATGAATTGCGGGAAGTAAGTTCTTTGGAATCCCGATTACAGATATTTTTACAAGTAATTATTTTAATTACTTAAACCACTGTTAACGGAAAACAAGACGTAATAAACGCACAGGGATTTGCCTACAATGTACACAGTCATGCAATTAATTATTATGGGAATCTTTACGAATGGAACTTAATTCAAATAGATCATGATAATCTATATACACTGTACGCCGTTATACATGTAAGGAGCGCCGGTAATATATACGAAGATTGAGTCAAAAATTTAAATCATTTTTATTTCTTGTTCTTAAATTACTTTGAAAAAAATCCGAAATAGTAATTACAACTTTCTTTTTTGTTTAATCATTTGAATTTTTTCTGAGGTACATGGATATGTACAGAACATATTTATTTACGCGAATGATACGACATAGGAAAAAAATTATCGGATGTTTGTATAACATTGTTTTCTAACGAATGTGACTAATTTAATTTTAAATATTTTTCAACATTATCAATGAAAATAATATCAGATTTATTTCCTGTTTGTATTTTTACATCGTATTCTCTGAAACCAATAAAAATACTAATGTTAGAAGAAAAATCAAATCCCGCCGAATACTGAAAAACCGATTTCAGTTTGTAATCATACGGATTTTTATTTTTGGTATTGACTATTGAGTTACGGTAACATTTTTTCTGGATGATTTTTTATTTATATTTTATGTAGTAAAAGCACCATTCCAACTGTTACTCAATTACATAACAATTGATGACCCGGGGCTATATATGTTCTGAGCTGTGTGCGCTGAAGCTTCTCGCAAGATTCTCGGTCGCACGTGGCGATTGAATTAACACAGACTGACCGAATAAACAAACGGTTGGGAAAGTGAAACAAAATGTTACACATAAGAAGAAGCCACCAAAAATGATTTTCGACAGATCTTGATATCGTTTCGCCAAAAAAAATAAAAAATACAGCGCGAGCTCCTGTCAGCGGGGCAGGAGGAGGGGGCGGGGGGGGGGGGGGCAGCAATGAGTTCGCTTCCATAATGAAACGAACATGTAGAAAAACTACAGAAGTGATTAATATGTGACCGATAGAATCTAATCTAAAGTTGTTTAAAACTCATGTGAATATTCTTTTAAATAATCATCGAATGTCTCAACTCAGGACATTCTTTTATCGTGCTAGCACCTACCGCAAACATGTAACATGGAACTTTGATTATAATTTGATTTGATTTTTAAACTACCTTGTACGCTATCGTATACACCAATGCTTAATCAGCTGTACAAGTAAAATAAATTTATCTTTTCATCTTAAACCAATATAATAGTTGAAAACATAATAAAATATAGTTGTGTCCGTGCAAAATATGAAACATAAACGCGTCATAAGGTACATGTAGAAGAACACGAACCGACGGCGGATCACTTATCCACTCGCGCCGGATCTCCTCAGCCATGTGCGAGGGATGATCATCATTTAAAGGTTTAATATTTGAGAGGGGGGGGGGGGTGTTGATTTAAAACATTAATTGTACAGTTTTTAAAGTACTTTACTTAAACAAACGAAACATTAGTTTATGTCTAACGATTTTTCCGATTTGGAGTAATATCATTCATTAATATTCATTTACACTCAAATATTTAATTAAATATATATACAAGTAGGACAAACTTTTATAACATAAAATTAAAACAGTTCTTGTATATACGGCTATATTAACTCAAACACGTTCATATGCATGTAAGTGTAAGTCGCGGTGTGCGAATCTTGTGTATTAAATAACCGCTTACCGCTAGGTAATGCATCCGTGGCTGATCTCCTCGGCCGTGGGCGAAGAATAGATTGCGTAAAGGTACAAAGCACAGAATCGCACAGCTCAGAACCAAGGAAGATTTGAAAAGTTTGCAGTATAATGACCATACTCTATCAAATAGAAGTTATATATTTTAAACTTAAACCCCACAATTGATCTATGTCTATTATTGCTTTAGAGAATGACATTGCTTTTATTAATTAAATGAACTATTTCTTACTTGACATCCAATCGTTTAATCCACAAAAGATTTTGCGTAATCAAAACTAAAACAATTCTTGAGTTCGCGGCTACATAAACTCATATGTGAGAGACGCAACTCTCGTGTATTAGATAACCGCTGACCGCTAGGTAGTCCAGCCGCGAGCATGGTAACCGATTTTCTCGGCCGCGGGCAAGGGAGAGCTTACGTAATGGTACACACACACATGCAGCTCTGATTCAAGGTAGATTTTAAATGCATGGAGTTAATAACTAAAATGTAATGCATAGAGTTTTTTAATTCAATATTTTGAGGTTTACTAGAAAAGAAAAAGAATGTTTTGTTTTACAATTGCCGTTTTTAATGATTGTGCACTACAAGAACTTAACAACAATAATTTTAACTCCTAAAGGAAAAGCGTATACTCCAACAACAACAAAAATTCTTATGAATTAATGCCTCCTGTATAAACCAGCATACTTTCTGCGGCAACTTTATGCCAGTTGTACGCACAAAGACTTTCGTTAACTTGTCAAATGAAAACATGTACATGTCAACATGTAAAGCTTTTTACACTCATACTACACAAATCACATACAAAATAACATTGTTACGACCTTTATGAGATCCCAACAAACAACTTTTCCAGCGACAGCCATATCAAAATCCTTACCGTTTTTGAGTTATTAAGCAAAATTTTTTAGGGGCCATTGGCCCTTAATTTAAGGGGCCAGCCCTTTTTTATTGGTGTCAAATGAAAGCCCTCTATATTTTGCACAACTTTTATTCTACATGTCTTAACAAAATATTTTTCGTTTAAAAGATATAAAGGAAAATATGTCTAAAGTTTCGCACTTTTTTGAATCCTGTTTTTTGATCCCCTACCTTTTCCTAAATAAAAAACGTAATCTTTAAACAAAAACAGATGTGCACAACTACAATGTCTCTGTTATTCAAATTCGTTGGATTCCCATTCCCTGCTATCATAGTCTCAGAGCCTTTGTCTGGAAACAAAAGGCCCTAAAAAATTTTAAAAGGGGAATAACTCTTTAACGGAAGGGGAATTCTAAATTTTATGAATTGCTTAAGATAGTGTTTTGTAAAGTACATTAGCCCTGAAAATTTGAGCAAAAACCGTTCAGAAATAAGCAAGATATGAAGCCTCAAAGTTCGCGTCTAGGAAGAAAAAAAAAAAAAAGAAAAATAATTTTTCCCGCACAATAATAGAAAGGTCTTCCGTTGGAAACGGAAGACCTTAATTCATATTTTATGTCAGAATATATCTACATACACACATATAGGACCATGCATTAATATGTTCAATACACGTAAAATGCTATTGCACCAGTTTTGTAGGAGAAAAGGTAAAATGTATGCTTCATAAAGGTACAGTAAACTGATAACTTTGATTTGCACTGCTATTCGGATCATGTGCACTCACAGATTGATGGTCAGCCTCTTCTCCAATGAAATCTCCATTCCTGTTTCTCTTTCTTGCACTCATTTTTCTTGTAGACTTGTGTCCTGAATTGAACAAAAAAATTATTTAGTATTATCCATCCAGTTGATTCATTTTTGTGCATAACAGTTAATTAGCCCTTTCTAAATGTCCATCAAAACATATAAATTACCAAGTTTGGATACTATATGTAAATACTAATGTAATCTACAACTATAGATACCTTGATTCCTCTTTCTTTTAGCTGGCATATCTATATTTTGTACTTGATATGCACAGTAAACAATATTTCATATATTTCTAATCAGTACAATATGTGCATCCAAAATTGCAATTCATTATAATATGACACTGCTGTTCACATACTTAAAGCGCAAATAGTTGAGTTATCGTTCAAGTGGCAATGATAAAGGATAAATCAATATCAGTTGTTATATGATCAACACAAGAACCAACCCCCCCCCCCCAGTGATAACCTCATTTGGTGTGTGGTTTACGGGTTGTCACAGACTTGTTCTGTATAAGAAATTGGCAAAGAATGTATCATTTTGTATCTAACACAATAAAAATGTTCAAATAACAAACTCATAAATTCTTATGATCAAAACAAATTTGAATCAATCCTATTAGAGTGTATACTTTTGCATTTATCAACATATGTTTTTAGATACATTACTACATGTACAACTGAAAAGTATATGAACATGTAAATTAATACAAGTACATAAATTAAGGTACATGTACGCATATTAAATTTCTAGGTTACACAGGTTATATACATTTTAACCCATGTATATCTAGGTCTCACTTTTTATCTCAATAAGATAAAATTGGTAATTGCTATCAACAAATATAATGATCAATTCTTAAAGCTGATAGAATAAAAACATCAAAATTCAATGGAAATTGATTTCAGATCTAATCAGATTATATTAAGTATTATTTTCCAAAATTTTGTCTGCTTAATGAAATAAAAACATATTACACCTTTGACCTGAATATATGAAGTATAATGAATAGTTATACTTTGCATATTAATTTCTTTACGTAATAAAATCTTTAATATCTTTCCCAATTAACTTTTGAAAGATTTGTTAGTTAAGTTGTTGCAGCTTTGATATCTGCCTGGGTTTCTCAGTGGAAGATGCAGGGGTCCCAGGTTTGATTCCTCTTCTAGCTACATAGTTTCAATGTTAATTATTTGCTCATTCCACCTATCAAACTACAGACTAGAGATCCAAAGGCATCAAATTTGATAACCATTCCTGGTTTAGTCATATAATATGTTTTCATTTCAATTTGCTTATTCCTCCTTTTTCACTATAGATTCACACTTAAACATTCATATCCATGCATGCAAACGCTTAATGTTCTCAAGATATTCGTTGCTTTGGAGATTGGGAATCAAAATTGTACAATCCATGCATAAACAGCCTCCCCCACCCCCCCCCCACCCCCCACAAAGTACTATTAATAACAAAATGAAATAAAATATGTTTTATATTCTAACATTATAATCTATAACAACAGCATACAATTTGAAATATTTCTTAGTAGCACAGTGCACAGTAAGGTAAATAGAATTTACAGAAACTACACATACTGATTTAAAAATAATAAACACATCTTTCATCATTTAGTTAATAAGGAGTAATTCTCCGAATATCACGAGGTAATCAAATAATTTTTCAAATTACTGTGCTTGCGTCCCACAGTATGTCAGTTGCTGTATAATAATGTTTAATAAAGTTTAATACTTGACATTACCATGATTGCGATTTGTTAATTGTTTTATTTCAAACACACTGGGAAATGTAAATATTTCCTGTTTACTTACAAATAAAACGTACATGTATTTATTATGTAATAATATGAGTTCATAAAAAATGTAAATAAGAATATAAGATGAATTGGTACAGCTCATGATGAATCGAATTACTTCATTGCATCAGCTGATCATGTAAAATTATTCATCAAATCTACACAATTTGAACCCCTTCGTCTCATCAGAGACATAAATAAAATATATGAATTTACCTGATATCTTATATGACCGCTTTGATTTCTTAATCTGGTAACTTAACTTTCATTTTTCATTGAAATGACCTTATCTTTTATCCTTTTTTTATCACGTTATCTGACGAAGTGTTTTACAGCACACGACACATTTTCTGTATTGTAAACATCCGGGCTGACACTTCCTAGATAACTCGTTCCTCGAAAAAGTTCAATGTCCAAATTCCAGGTTACATCAGCCAAAATCTCAGGCAGGTAACATCAGGAGAGGGTGCATTTTTTTGGGACCATATTCATGTCAAAAACTAAAGTGAAATGAAAAAAATTAGCAATGCTAGTACTTAAGTTATAGGTACACTACAGTAGATACGCTACACCCCCCCCCCCCCCCGGATTAGGATTTATATGATTCATTTTGGAAAGTTGTGGGGTTTTTTGTTTTGTTTTCATCGTTCTTTTTGGTTTGTTTGTTGTTTTGTTTTTTGGGTTTTTTTTGTTTTTATTCTTTTGTTTTTTTTAGGGGGAGGGATATGGCACGCCAAACTGACAAAAATGGACATAAACATATAGTTGCCCATTTAATAAATTAGGTTTATATATCGACTGCATAGTAATTTAACTCATTACAGTTTTCGAACCGCAAACTAAAGTTAACGATTTGTTAACTTTAGTTTTCATCTGTAAAACTATATTTAAAAGTTGTGAACTATAGTTAACAAATGATAATCGAAGTTTATCCGTCTCCAAATAACTTTTACGATGATTATATTTGCTGATAAATACAGATAAACACCTGTAAACTATAATTAACATTCCTTAACTATCGTTTAGATTTGTTAATCATAGTTTCACACTCTTGAAACTATATTTATCAGATAAACTACGTTTTGCAATCGTGATTAAATCTGGATTCGTTGTTTTTCAGTGTTAATTATAGTTTTACACTTTTGAAACATAGCGGAAGATCGCAATAGTTCTATGGTTTACAGATGTGAAATATATAGAATATATATCGTCGTTAAGTATAGTTTTCTGTCCGTAAAACTTTAGTTTACAACCTAACGTAAACCTATTTTATCGAATGTGAAACTATGATAAGCTCTTTTTTGTGAATTTGGCGTGCCATGGGGGTGGGTTCAATTTTTTTATAAGCTTGACGTCAAGATTTTAATTTGGATAAAACCCCAACCCACCCAACCCACCCCCCCCCCCCCCAACCCACCCCCCCCCCCCTACACACACTTTCAAAACTGTGCTATGTGCCTGATTCTGTTATAGTTATTTTACAACAATCACGGTCCGTCACCATTTTTAGTTCACCTGAACTGAAAGCTTAAGAGAGCTTGTTCGACGTACATCTGTCTTTCTGTAAATTTTTTACATTTCTAATTCTTCTCAAGAACCAATTCAATTTCAATCAATTCAGTTTATTCGCTCAAACCATGAAATGGTGCATGAGGTCAATCATTATATACAGTTCAAAAGTCAGAGGTACATTTTATAAATTAATAGATAAGTAGTAGATATACATGTATAAATAGTAAATAAGCATAAATATACAATATATACATGTACAATGAAAATAGGAAAAAGTATAAAATGGAGGACAGACTATTATATCAAACTGTATATTTTGAAAATAAAATAAGTATAATTTTTTCAGATATTTAACATTAGTACAATTTTTAAGACATAAGAATTTGTTTTAATACATTGTCCAGATAGTATGTATGTGGCTCTATAACGCTTGTTTTAATTTAGGCTATTGTTGCTCAGTTAGGTGAGCGATGTGGCCTATGGGCCTCTTGTTGAATGTAAATTATGTAGATATGGAAAGTGAGACAATTGAAGTTAAAAAGGTAAATCTTATCAACTACATACTTATAATTATATACAAACGTATCACATACTTACATGTAAATTATTATTTACCACTGTTTACAAAACCATCTACAGAGGCGGATCCAGCAATTTGGAAAGGGGGGAGGGTTCCATTTGATGAAAACCAATATGTACAAAATTCATCATTTGTCAATAAACAATGTAAATTGCATCATTCTAACATTGCAAGGACCATACATGGAGAGGATGAAAGAAAGACCCATGCAAGTCCTTCTTTTAATATGCCCTATCAAACTGACCTTCATCATGGAACTTAGTTTCAGTTCAAGATTGCAGCATGTGAATATATGCTTAAAGCTGTAATTAAAACAAGGATTTTACAGAATTTATAACACCTTTTTATGGGAAGTCCAGCTTAATTTTCTAGACGTTTGCTGTGATACAATATTAATACTATATGCTGGTCCAATTTATTATAAAATTTCAATAAGGAAGAGACTGTAAAGAGAAATTATTAAGTTTGGTTGTCCGTCATTTTGAATCGCAATTTTAACCTACTTAATGCCATTTCCATGAAGGCCAGCATATTTTTTTGACTCAGTACACTTTAATTCCAACAACAACAAAAACAAAAACAAAACAAGCTGGACCTAATAATAATTATTTGCCGTTATATTTTTTCATTAAATCAGACCAGATTAAGAGACTAAAAGACCTCTTTATTTTGGCATTCAGATATGAACCAAAGAACATAAAAATATAATGATCTGGACAAGATCATTCCACGTAGCAATTTGCTATACCTTCATATCTAACCTAAATAGACATTTTGTTTAAGGTCAATGCAAATTATTTAGACACAGATACTATCATCTTCGATAGCCAAGGGTGACGATCCACGGTATTCTCTTGAATAGAGAAACACCGTGGATCATCACCCTTGGCTACCGAAGATGAGATACTATATATTACTTAAGAAAAAAGTTGCAAATATGCTATGGACAAGGATTTTACTCTTAGATCTGCTAGCCCTAGTCAAGGATCTGCTATTAATTGAGAACTTTGTTCAAGATATACAGAATTGCACTCCACTATGTGCATGCTTGCAATAGTTAAATAATGAGCCAATTACATGTAGGTATATGTAACAGAAAACATGCTCTAAACGAGAATCAATGTTACAGTGAGATTTGCCATTTACCTTGACATCTGACCTGGAAACTTGATTTAAGGTCACTGTTCATCCTCTACCAATGAACATCATGTGGGTGAAACGCGAGCCAGATAAAGGCCAAAGGGACAGATAATCAGCTCAAGACAAAGTTTATTACAAAGGGAATCTTACTTATGGCACATTGTTTACCCACAAACAACTCTTTTGGTGAATTGTAAGCTAGGGAAAGAAACTTTATATATATAATTATATATTATATCCTATAGATATTCAAGAAAGAATGGTGGTCACATGAATGGCCAGACTTATCCCAATGGAAGACACTATACACCAGACTCCAATAACCCTTTGTATTTATAATCAAGATTTTTAATGACTATTGAAAATGTATTTTCTTATACAGTGCTGACCCTTACTACAGATCCAACTACCCTTCAATATCAGTAATTCTTTGAACATCGAAACTTCATTCTACTTTGACTTTCAATGTAAAGAAAAGAAAAGTATGAAATATAGTTTAGAGTTCATAAAAAAAAATCAGTTAAATTTGCAATTGCATTTTTACAGTTCATCTATCATTTATTACTTTTTTTGTTTCCAAGTATAAATCATTTGTGAAAAGGTTTCGATGAATTTTTATAAATTCTCAACTGCGTAAAAAAAAAATGTACAAAAGAATTAAACGACTGTATACATGCAATTTCTTTATTATCAATTTTAACAAAAACAGGTTAATATACATGAAGCTAGAAATTTTATGAGTAGGTAACACTCAAAGCACAAACATTGCTGTACACCAAAGCAAACTGACAAAGAAAAAATACAAAAACAAAAAACATCATTCTTTAGGTTTTTCCCCGAGCCAAACGTTAATTTTCAATCCACCTATGGAACAAGCAAAATGCTTCAGTTTTTGAAGGTATGAAAACTATGATAATTTCATGAAACAACTGCACCCTCACATGACTTTCTGTCAGACCAGGGAAACTTGTGTCAAAGACTGATTGGATATTAATTAAAACAACCATAAGCATTAATATGATGATGAGATTGCAACTGCATTTAAGCAAAGAGATCACAACAAAACAGTAAACATTCATAATTAGCTTGAAAAGATGCTTTGAGAGAAAAAAGGTACTCAGTATTTTGTTTACTTCTGAAAAAAAAATTGCACTCCTCTGGTCCTTCACTATGTTAGTACAAAAAACTAATACAAATGGAAAATGAATGACCCGAAAAATCATCTATAAACAGAGAAAATTATATTTAGTGAAAAAAGCCATTTAACCCTATTATACAACTCAGCTGTGTGACAATGCAACCATAATATAAGATGGTATTCTGCTTTGGACATTTCCTTAATTCTGTCTTCTATGTATATCAACAATAAAATCATATATTAAACAAAGAAAAAAGAAATATAAGAAAAAAGAAATATAAAACACACAATTGTTACACACCCAAAAAATCTTGAAATACCAGGTACAATATTGGAATGCTTATTCTCTGACATCAGGGAAAATCAATGCCAATAAATTTAATGATAACAATATAAAGGTACAAAACCAAAATAAGTAATCACTACTCTTTAACACAAATCAACATAGAGACAGGTTGCTGTAAACTTTATTTGTAAAATGTCCTTATTATTTTGCTGTTAAGGTACTTCACTACACCGAGACTTATACTTTTTAAGACACTTCGTCACAAGATGGCGATTTAAATGTTTTGTTCAATTGTTTGTATCAATCGATTCGGTGTATATCGTAATAGCTCAGTGGTTAAAGTATCAGGCTTGTGAACTGCATGTCATGAGTTCGATTCCACCTGGGGTTTTTGTTCATGTATACTGAATGAAATTTTTGAAAATATCCTTTTTTATCTAAAATTGCACATTATTTTGCCGATTTGACACATATACTTCTTATCCATCATGCTATATATCATAATCAAGTAATTTTCTGTTGATTTGAGGAACTATTTCAAGGTGTAGTGAGGCACCTTAATCAAAATACAATATTATGCCTTAAAGAAATGTAATATAATGTAAAAATATACCGCACATGTAATGGCCAATGGGCCACATCACTCACCTGTCTAACACTTGGCAATTGAAATTGTATCCTTTTTGAAATGTTTCTGAACTTTAAGAGGGAGAAGTTTGGGGACTGAACAAATTGAAAAAAACTATTACCATCTACACTATGTATAAAAGGATGCTTGAAAAGTAAAATCAAATTGTTCAATTATAAATCTTGAGAACATCATTTTATAAGATTTTCCTAAAATATTCCTTTGATAATTGAACCTTATTTACCTCACTCAGGAGGCCCATTTTTTTTTTATAACAAGGGTCATAATTACAACAGATCTTAAGTTTTGCTCTCTATCATTTACATATTTGTATAGTGTTATCACAAATTAGAGCATTATAGTTCTTGAGTGTGAACTTTGCGCCCCATCCTGGGGATCCAATGTTGAAAAGGTGTTCAAGATGCCCACTTTTTTTCAAAGTTTTTGGATTATCAAACACTCAAAAAAAATTAATCAATATGTACCAAGCTTGGTAGAAATCGATTCAGCTTTACTGGTACTTAAAAGTTGAAAAATCTTAAATATTTACATACAGAAGGAAAGACAGCCAGTCAACTGATCAGAAAAAGCTCTTTAGAGCATTCAGCTCAAGTGAGCTAAAAACCATAAAGGAAAATATTGCACATATTTACATATCTATTTGCTGCGTGAATATCTAAAAGCAAGTTAAGCTGTGTAACATATGCAACCAAAGACTTACAATTCTTAAAATATATGTGTTAATAATTCTTTGGTCATATGATATTACATTACAATAACAAAGTAACGAGTCAATTAATGCAGTTTTGTAAATTGCCATCTCACAATTAAACTAATAGTTATTAAGTTTGAAGAGGTGGAAAGGGGGTTGTAGTTTACTATGGAAATGCCTTGTGCAGATAGCCTGGCATGATTACCACCACAACATTGGTCCCCACATGAGAGATCCTACCGCTGCACCAGCCACCACCCCAAGTGCCACATCGGAGGAGTCGTAGCGGCGGCGGTGATAGTAGGGGTCGTTAACGTACACCACATTACTGGGCTGCATCACTGAAACAAGCATTAACATACATGCTTAACTTCAAAGGCATTGGCTGCCAAAAACAGATATCACATTTAAATGTTACACAATTCATGTACTTTATACACCTTCCATCATCACATGTTTTAGTTTACAACTGTTTACAATAAAGGTTATATAAATATTTCTCTTAAAATGCATCATTTAGCAAATTAAATCAATGTTACATTTAGAATCAAATCATTTTTAATAACAATGGAGAATGTCGAAAATTCTCTTCACCATAATGACTTTCACTTACCTTGGGTCCCATCAGGTAAAGCAATAATTTGGCCTGGATACCCTCCTCCTACCCTGGGGTAGGTGCTGGTGTAAACAATGTTGGATGGGCCCCCCACTTGTATGGGGTAGTGATGTTGCACCTCTTGCTGCCCGGGGTACATCACAGTTGCATTATATGGAGGGGGGTTGCCAGAGGGGGGAAGTATGGTGCGTGCCTCTTCAAATGCTATCTGCCAAGCTCTAGTACAAGTAGCAGAAAACAAAATTTAGATTTAATAAATTTCAAAAAGATTCTTCAGACAATAAACAACCGATATCTTATCTTTACTTGCTTCAGACTTTTTCCCAAACACGCCAACTGACCTCGGAAAATAAAGTATGTTAAATTCACATTGAAATTGACTTAAATGATAGTCACCATTTTAACAATACTGCTAAAGAAACTGTATGTCTTCAATTTAGGGGCTGATGATGGTGTTTAAAAGAATAACAGAGGCAAGCTACCTGATAATATCTGTAGTAAAATGTCCAAGGAATTTTTTTGGAATCAAATATTTGTACTGAATGTGTTCAGAAATAACAGTCCAAAACTAGCGCAATTTTTTGTGCGCCATATTTGCAGGGTTTTTTTACTATGGGAGGCACTGTAGCTCCCAGGTCGTCCATCCAAATTTTTTCAGACCAGGAGCTAAAGACTGCAACTAATATTATACCTCATGTCATCAGCATCTTCAGCACACAGTTTCAATTCCCCATCCTTGATCACCAGACACAGTAAACAATCTTTTGATTTACCATCTGGAGGAGTAGCATCCACCTGTTTAATTAACAAAAATAAAACAGGTAAAAAGATGGCAATATATACCAAAACAATACCACTATGAGACCCTCTAAAGCTAGTGGTATAATAATATTCCATATTTTTATTTACACATATTGTATTAAAGTCCGTAATCACATCATATGCCATTATTGCTCTGATATCAACAAGAAATATCTGTTACAATATTAAAACCAGGCACGTAGCATCGTTTTTGAAAGTGGGGGGGTCAGACTCATCCAAAAAATCTTGACAAGCCAAAAAAAAAAAAAAAAAAAAAAAAAAGGGAAATAGGACTTTCCAAAAATCTTCAAAATCCTAATCCGGGGGGGGGGGGGGGGGGGGGGGGGGGCATAGTATATAACTTCAATTTCAATCCTAATTACCTTATTTTCATATCAATTCTTAACATCCTCCAACAAAGTGGGGGCCAACTCCATAATAATTCAATTTCTTATATGTAAATTTTATGAAATATGAAATTAAATGGCCCCCCCTGATGCTACGTGCCTGAAAACAAAAAAAACAACTTACCGATGTTCCAGTTGTAATGTATTTACAGACAGCAGGGACAACAATGCGGGCTTCAGGCTCATGGCTGTCTGGGTTCTCAAAATATCTCAAGTCTCCATTCTGGTAGAGCACAAACCATTCTTTCTTCCATCTCTTCAAAATTGAACCTAATTAAAATGAAAATCTACTGATGATACAGGATTACAATTTCATCATTTTTTGGAATTCAAGGATGCACTGGGTAACTACCAGTAATAAGACATGCACCTACCATACATATGAATTGACTTGCCTGAATGTGGGACTTTAAGTTCAATTACTGTGGAATCATAAGATTTCGTGGTGGCTCAATTTTCGTGGAATTCGTGGGTACCTCTCAACTATGAATTAACACCCTCCACGAATTAACAAATTAGAGTTTTAAAGTCATATTTCTTTTGAGGGTACCATATAAGAAAATACACAAAATTACCTCCCCAAGCACATATAAAATTTAAGCAGTCATTGAAAATTGTCCCCCAGGAATTTTGATGATTCCACAGTATATTGGAGTCCATAACCTAAAGTTATGTAATTTTTTGCACAGATCTGGGTACAGCATGGTCCCAGTATTATTTTTAAATAGAATAGTTCAAAGAATGGATTCACAATATTTTTTTTTCTGTTTTAAAATGCATAATATGTGTGACAGTCAGATCGGTTCGAATACCAGTGCCTGATAGCTCAGTTGGTAGAGCACCTGATTAGAGAATCAGGGGGCCCAGGTTCAATTCATGGTCATTATTTCTCCCATCCCATTACATTTGGTGACATGACCAACCCTTGGAACTGACAGGTTAACTCCTGCCAAGAGAAGACGGGGGTGATCTTTTAGGGGGGAGATCATTTCAGGGGGAGCAATGTGACAGTCAAACCGGTTCAAATAACAATTAACTCAATTTAGACAGCTCAGTTGGTTGATCACCTGACTAGAGATTCAAGAGGCCTAGCTGGATTGATTACCAGTCTGGTCCATCATTATTTCTCCCATCCCCATTACATTTGGTGTCATTACCAACCCCTGGAACTGAAAAAAATGAACTGTCAGGGGAAGAGCCTGGGGACGTGATCTTCGAGATGGGAGGAATGTGACATTCAGATCGGTTCAAATACCAGCACCTCATAGCTCAGTTGGTAGAGCACCTGACTAGAGATTCAGGGGGCTCAGTTTCGATTCCTGGTCTGGTCCGTCATTATTTCTCTTATCCCATTACATGTGTATTATGCAGCTGTTATAATTAACTGACACAGCTAGTCTTTAGAATTCAATTTACGTACTTTGTCTCCATAACCAGCCTGCTTTGGCAATCTCCAGTGATGCCATATATACGTTCTACAGCTGTAATGATGATAAACTCCATATTAACCAATGTATATACAATACGATCATAAACAGATAAAACATGAACTGATTATGTACATTATTAAAATGCAGCAATTTTTAAAATAATTCGCATTCAGTTTCTTGACAATGACATGCTAAGAGAAAATTAATATGACAAGTATTATTCAATAAAATGTACGAAAATATTATTGCTGATCATTCAAAATCACATAAAAGGACTCAAAGGGACATTATAAACCAACCTTATGTCAATGTCAGATGATGTTTTCCCGAATATTCAACGTAAATATAGTCTGCGCAAGCGCGAACTTTGCAAACAACATATGAAAGGTTTTCAGATGGCTCTTAAAAATCCGGACGCATATAAACTTGTATGTTAAACTCGTAAAATAAAATTTGGATAGTATCTTTGGTGTATTATTTGTAAATCGGGTGTAAATGAAATCCTTGCCAGTCACATATATCCAATTCTTATGTATAGTGAATATTGACTTTATAACAGTATAATATATATTTTTATAGGCCTTTCGTTACATGGTCAATATTTGATAGATTGCTTATAGCTTAAGCATGTTATATCCAATATACTAGACTGATGTATTACCATGTTTTATCTTCTTTTTTAATATCGTAAACTTTCAATATTTTTATAATTTCTTTATGTGGTTTTTTAATTACAAAGTTCGATAATACTCATATATAGTACGGACAAACCTGAACGAGGGAACAACATTGAGATGGTCTCTCTTTCCCTATAAAACATGCCGGAATGTATAATTAGTGTTAAGTATATATATTTTATTAATTCAAGTCAATTTTAAATAATTGTAATTCAATTTCAATACTTATTTCAATTCCATGTGCGTGTTAGTATGTGGAATTACTTAGTACCTACTACATGCCATAATGGTGCTGAGGCCAAATCCTTACTTTTGACCATTGCTAAGTCATCCACGGATCTAGAAGGGGGTCCGGGGGGGGGGGGGGGGTCCATCCCCTCCCTCCTTCTTAGAAAATTCAAAAACATATAGTCCCCGGACCACCTCCGATGACAAACACAGTTATCCCTTGGACAATCCGTTGGACCCCCTCCCCTTGAAAAAAAAAAATCTCTGCACTTGTAAGCGAAACCGAGTTTTGTAACCATGTGAACTTTAACACGAGGAAGGTCAACACAATCGCATTGGGTAAAATATATCTACATCAACAACCAGATCGATAAATGTACGTGTCCCTCAACCAGTCTCGTGTCAAATATTTATGATTGGTTTTATTTATTATTCAGAGGGTGTCCTCTTTTTTTAGCTTCATTAATCCAACTATACCTATTTATGATTTTTTTTAAAAATTCTTTTTATTCTGTGTGAGAACTTTATAATATTAATTTATTCATAGTCTTGCAACAACAAAAAAATAACTATCAATAGTTTGTAATATATATTATTGTCATCAAACTGCATTATTTAGACAAAGGAGGTCAATAAACTAGTTTTAAATGAAAAAATATTTGAAACCACAGAAAAATAGCGCATTGCAGCATCATCTCAGATTATATTGCCACATTTGTACAATTAGTTCTTTAATTTCAGCGAATTTAGAAAAAAACACCCTACCCCTTGCAGAGATCAAAACCTATTTTTTCGTTGAAGTATTGAAGTAAAATCACCGTTAATAGGCCTCGGTGTGGGGGGGGGGGGTGTTATAAAAATTATGATAAAAAAAATGCATCGACTGCCCCCCCCCCCCCCCAACAAACAAAACAAGCAAAATTAGCCCTTGACCCCTCCCCCCCCCCCCCCTTCCCGAAAAAAATCTGGATTCGTACATGTTCGACTGTATATTTAAACATGATGCGTTATCAAATTGAGTGAAATTTTGGTAACCACCATCTACATGTACATGTTTTAATAGATTTCCAAGATAACGGCATTTTATAATTATCTCGTAATTACGAGATCTTTTCTCAGTTTTACAAACTAATTAACTCGTAATAACTCGTAGTTACCATAAAATATCTAGTAATACGAGATATTTTTCATAAAAAAACGAGTTTCTTTTTCGTAAAAACGAAATAAATTCTCGTAAATACGAGATTTTTTTCGTTATTACAAGATAATCATCTCGTATGAACGAGATCTTTTAACAACGAGATCTTTTCTCGTTATTACGAAATAATTATCTCGTTATAATTAGATCATGTCACGTTATTACTAGATATTTTTTTTATGCGGCCCTTTTCGTCTTTTCGTATACGTCCCTGGAAACAATGTACCAAAAATTCCTAAGTATATACACTCATATTTTGTTGCAGATTTAACAAATTCACCAATATAAAGACATTTACTGGGGGGGGGGGGGGGGGGGTTATATACAAATGTTTATTGTATATATCCAATTATACATTAAAATGTGACTCATGCAGGATATGAAGGTGGCGACATTGCAATGATTGCTACCTTCATAACCCACATGAATCATCAAAGAAAGCATTTTCTTGTTTTTATTTACATATTTCTTTTGATAAATTATGAATTGATTGTACGTCAGTATCAATTATTTTTAATGTTCATCAGTACATGTACGTCAGGTAAAAGAAACAGCAAAATCGTCTTGAATGGAAATCTGAGTCTGATGTAATGTTGTAAATTTTGAATTTACCGGGTGGCAGTAAATGCAAAATTTACAACATGAAAACTAGTTGTCGTGTTGTAAACTTTGCATTTGCTGCCACCTAGTTATCTTGTTGTAAATTTTGTATCAACTGCCACCCAGTAAATTCAAAATTTACAACATGATGCTGACATCACTATAATATTTCCTTGCAGTTCGTGATTTTTCTTAGATCGACGAAGGTTTCAGGGCGTGTAGATTTCAGTCATGTCAGTTTCCAAAGCGCTACATGTATGGATGTTAATGAAATTTCGTAAGAAAAAGGGGGAATTATACATGATGTATGTATTAAAATATGATTAAATAAACTAAAATGCATGTACATAATCGTTGTCCAGACTGATATGACGACAAACAAAACACTTCCTGGTCAACTAAACTATATACGTGTATTTCCATTTTTTGCGCGGGCCTCTTAGTTTATTTTTTACACAGGATGAATGACCATCTTTAAGTTCTCCTTTAAGGTGGCTTAAAGATGCTTAAAAGTAGTTTAAAGACGGTCTTTAAGCCACCTTTAAGCTACCTTTAGTTTCAACGTGGCTTAAAGGTGGCTTAAAGATGGCTTAATGGTGGCTTAAAGATCGTATATCCTTCAAGCCACCTTTAAGCCACCTTTAAGGACTTGCTTAAAGACGGTTTATCGCCCTGTGTTATTTCATTTTTTTATTAGGAAGAAGTATCTATTGCAAGCATGCATTAAAATCCCAATGAACTTATAAAGTTGATTCTCACTGAACAATTGTGTACTTTAACCGATTTACGTTCATTTTCAGGTACTTACCCTGGTACCAAGTTAGTTTGTTATTTAAGACCCATTATCCATAATGTCATTATGTGATAAAAAACGTAAAATACAGAAATTCCCAAAAGAGTTCTGGGGAATGACAAAAAATCAAGGGAAAAAAATTACAACACTAATAACAGCTTCCATTATTGGAATTTAGGTCGCCGCACGGAAAATGAATTGTCTAATGTATATTGTGTTAGAAATAAATGAGTTACTCTAGACAACTGGGATTATATTTATATGTTACAACAACATAGATTGTACAAGGAAGTTACAGAAAACGATGCAGCATTAAATATAATAACGAGAACATATTGGCTTACAAAATTAATCAGGTTTTGAAATCTATTGGGTTTTTCCAAGTTATCTTATTTCATAAACCAAGCGAACGGGGGAAAAGCGATTGTGTTTCTGTATTATTTCTATTTGCGTGTTAAACTAAATGTCGGACAACCTGCAAATCCCAAGTCCAGCCGACATGCAATCTTTTAAAAAGGTCATTTTTTATTTGGAATCCTTTGTTTGTAAAGAGACAAACACAGTAGCAATAATAGTCTCATTCAACCTAAGCTTGTTTGGGTTGGACCTTGTCATCAAAAATATGAATTCGAGGAATAGAGAGCAAATGACAAGATCAAGTATAGAAATTTTTTTATGTTATTCACTCTATATTCAATTTAATCACATCCTTCGCAAATCTGTATGTGTTTAATATATTGGTATTGATTTGATTTGTGCAGATCAAAAACTAAACAACAACATTACACCCCCCCCCCCCAATAAAGAAAAAGACAAACAACTAGGAGCACTCCCCTCAATCAAAATGTGAAAATCTTTTAAATTGTTCAAATGAAGAAGATTTACGGCATAATGTTTGTAAATAAATGTTTATGTTTTTAATTTTTTGAAGACACCCAAATGACGTTTCACGGTACACCAGCTGACTAAAGTTTAACTTCCTTTCTTGTGCGGCAGCATCTGTATGGTACTTATAGGTTTGTTCCCAAAGTTCACATTTTAAATGCTAGATCAAGAAATACTGCTTGTTTTAAGTGAATGGACATATATTCAAGAGCAAACTAATCTGGCTTAATTTACCCCGGCTTTTCTCATTAAGATCACTGGAATTTAGTTCGTAACAAGTATAGAGTTCCTCGCCAATTTTGTCTTTAAATTCTGAATACTCGTTCGACAATCAACTTTCTTTACAATGTTTATCAACTTGAATTCATCAATATAGATTGTGACTTAATCTAGTAAAGGATACTGATTAGTTTTCACTTTTTAAAGGAAAACGACACCGGTATAATTATTCCTATTCACCAATACACCAGCGGGTTTGGAAGCGCATTCATATCTTTGTGACAATTTGTATTCATTGGAAATGTGAAACATGACATACCCGAGTTCTAATTTACTTTACAGTAGCACTTTTCAGCCTGATATGTTCTCAATGTTTTCAATCTCATTTAGACTCCCAGTTGCGAGTTGTAGACAATGTAGAATTCTAAAAGCATGATATAATTTTACCTTGTGTGTCGCAAAGGGACAGTAAGTATGCTGAAGAGTACCATAATTGCCTACATCTAAAAAAAAAAATGCCAGTTGTATTAGAACAAGTTTTACAATTTTCAGAAAACATGTTTTGACAACATTTCACTCCAATGTTTACACGTAATATTTAAGTGTGGTTTCTTATCTGAATTACACGAACAAGTCAGATCTTGTGATTTATAATTCCTTTATCATGGTTTTAAGAATTTAGCCCCACCCCTCCAACCCCCTATACCCCACCCCATCCCAAACATCCGTCTTCAGTCAATCGTATCATACATGTCCCATTGGAACATTATAAAGAACATGGTGTGTTTTGTTTTGTTTTTTCATGAAAGAACAACGAACCTAAAATCTTACAAATAAACCGCGACTATCATTTTTTAAAAAGTATATTTGGTAAGAAAGATGGTGTTTATTTTCCATGCAAACCGTGTTATTTTTAAATCATGGCCTGATTTGTAATTAATGGCACCTGATGGCATTGCACATTTTCAGAACTTAAATAAGACTATTCATAAGATGCAAAAAAAAAAAAGGTTTTATATTTCAAAGTTTGGGTTTTAAATGAGGGTTGACATTTTTTGCATTTAATATGTATTTTTTAAAACATAATATCAAAATGTTGAATATCTTCTAGATAAAATGAAAAAGAAAATTTCAGTTTAAAATTTCGAATTATTCAATGGCATGTTAAATGACATTCAATTTTACAGCTTATTTTCAGAAAAAGCTTTTTTTTAAGGAATTTTAGTGCAAGGTATAGAAGGCCTATTTTTGTTCCGAAATCGGCTTATTTCTGAATCCTGCTTATATCAAGATTTAAGGGCGTTGGAAACAAGGCGGGGCACCATGTAATAAAACTTCTGTGATTACCTTTTAATACAGTCCAAAGGTTTATAATTTTCGAAAAAAGATGGATTTTTAAAATCGTTTTTGCGTGTATTTTTAAATTGTTTATTCACCAGCGGAATTCGTTCGACCACAATACGCAATAAAGAATTGTCATAAGAATCATGAATAAGGATATAAAAAGATGCTATAGTCAAAATAACATCGAAAATCCAAGTCGTATACGATTTATTATCAATTTTGATACACGTGCATATGTACGAGCTCAGAGTTTTTTATAAATGTATGATTTTAAATTTCATGGACAAATTCAGTTAGTGTTTTAATGACACGTCAACCATAACTACATTCCGAGTTTTCCTTTTTTGGTGTGCCAGCACTTGTATGGCGCAAATAGATCCATTCACTAAGTTAACAATTTATAACAAATTTTAGACGAAGTACTGCTTGTTATAAATAATTAAACATCCATTGAACAGCACAGAATCCCTCGCACACCCGATAATTTTCTATTAAATATTTATCAACTGATATTCACCAATAGTATATATGGCAATATGATACTGTAATGGCTATTGATGGGTTTTCACTTTTTTATGGGAAAATAACTCTTATTAACCAATAGACCAGCGATTTTGAAAGCGCATTCATCTATTTAACAATATGTATTATGTGAAAATGTGAAACTTGATATACCACGGTTCTAATTACTTTATAACGATACTGCTCTTTATTCTCTCTGTTTTATATAACAATATCAATCACATTTAGACTCCCGGTTCCGAATTGAAGACAATGTAGAATTTCAAAACATTTGAGAATGACTCCATACGGTCGCACGGGACAATCGGCCGAAGACTACCATACTCTCCTACATCTTTTTACAGTATAAAATGTCCTTTTGATTAAAAGGAGTTTTACAATTTTCAGAATACATGTAATTGACAATTTTCAACTGCTAATGCCTACGTTACTCGTCTAATTACTCGTAATATTTAAATGTACATGTGGTTTCTTAATATCTGGATTATATATAGGAAACAGCATGTTTTTAGTGATTATACATGTACTTTAATTCTATCGCTTTAATATACAGTAAAACACGCTTATAACGAAGTCCCAAGGACGGGCAATTAAACTTCGTTATAAGCGTAATTCGTTATATCCGTCAAGTTTACAACATGAAATAGAGTCTTGGGGAATGAAATTCACTTCGCAGTAAGCGTCAATTCATTATAAGCGTGTTTGCTATAACCGTGTTTTACTGTACACCCCCCAAACACCAAATACCCGTCTTTGCGCGTGTCTGATTACTTGAATTGTACCTTCAGAACCTTATGCATCCTGAGTGCATGATTTATTTACATTCAAGAACAATGAATTAAAAGTCTTACAAGTAAGCTGCTACTTACAAGTACTTTAATTTTTTGGGAAGGAATTTGGTATTTATTTTTCAAACTGTCTTTTTTGTAAACCGCGGCTTATTTTACAAAAACAATATTCAACCGATCGATGCTGATAGTCCTGCGCATTTACAACTTAAGACGACGCATGAAACAAAATGTTTAATGTTTTCAAGTTTGGGGTTTTATGAAACTAACATTTTTGAGATGGATGTGTCGATATAAAAGGTTTAGATAAAAGTGTTAAATATCTTTTAGAAAGAAATAAAAAGACATTTAAACCATCATCCGAAACGACATTCAATTTTTCAGCTTACTTTCAAACAAGCTTTTTTTCTAATAATTTCAAGGATTTTTTTTTAATTTTGCGAAAGATAAAAGAGACATACATGTATTTTCAAAATCGTCTTTTTACTAAACCCTACCTATTTCAAACTTTAAGGGCGTTGATTTGAATGATTACAGGGCCGGGCATCATGAAATAAATCTTATGAGATTCCATATCAAATTTTACTGTAACATATTCTAAAGGCATTAATTATTGGCGAGAAAGATTCTAGTTGATTAAAATAAGGTAACTTTTTACACAAACGAAATAGGCTTCTGTATGTTATAAAAATAACTCATAAAGCATTTGATACAAGTAGAAATTTGTTTTTATAACAATACCATTCAACATCATAAATATATGATATGATCAATTTGATCAACATTAAACAAATACTATCAACATGACAACACAAATGGAGTGGAACGAAAAACCGTTCAGTGTTTTATCACAGAAGCTTGCAATTGTGGATTCGACCAAAACACCAACATTATCATTGAATTGTGGTTTCTTCGTCTTTTTCCAATATAAGCGATGACGTCATCCCAACGTTAGAAAACCTTTCTGCTTCCACTTCCAGTTCCGTGTTACGGATTTTGCAGAACCAACAGAAAGAATCGATGAAAACTTTGCGAAAATTTTGTCCACACACAAGGTAAATTACACAATTGACGGAGTAGTTTAAATAGTACATTGTTACAAAAACGTGTTGGAAAGTGCGATCCAGTTCACTCGTGGGGTCTCCCTTACTACCACGAAGCCAGTTTTCAAATAAGACTTTGATTCTGATGACGTGCAAAGGCGTGTGTAAAATCAGGAACATGACGGTGACCGAGGACAGAAGCCGGGTCACTCTGGAATGCGGCAGGATTCTTCGTCTAACTTCCACGTTGTTGTTTTGAATTGCAGTGGAATTCAAACGAATCTGACGCTTGTGGGCTTCAATAGAACTAACAATAATTAAAGCCATTAATACGAGAATCGTGAGCAATGGAATGACAAGAGTAACTACAGTATCGATGTATGTAATAACAAGTTCTGCTTGAATAAAATTGGGTTTCGTTAGGCAGTATATTTTCCCTTCCATCTGTTGAACTTGCGTTCCCCAGAGGAAAAAATTGTAGAGAAAAAGAGCGACAAGAAAGCATGTAAGCAAAGAGTACCGGGCGACCTTAAGGTTACAGAACCGGTTGACATGGGTATGGCGACAAATTCGGACATAGTTCTCAATGGTGACAAATACAACACACCACACCGAGATAAAGCTGCACAGAAAGGACAGGAATACAACCGTCTGACAGATAACTTCTGTGTGGAACACTCGCACGTGCACAAAGTCTAACCACACGGTGAACAAAGTCACGATGAAGCCGTTGTCCGAGATACAACGGACGGCAAGATATAAACTGCAAGACGCATGCCTCAATCCGGGTCCGAAAAACGCTTTTGCCGATAGAGAATTCCCCAGAATTCCCAAAAAGCAAATCAACGGAAGTGCGTAACGCCGGAACAGCATGGTATCTTGTTGTTCATCTCTTAAATTGCCGTCCGACTGGTTATCGTACGTGGCTTTTAGGGAGACATTCATGTTCATGTTGACAAAAGACAAACGACGTTCATCCTGTTTGGTGAAATTCAGTACAGATAGCATCGATCCTCAATAAAACTGTGGTCGCTCCTAACAGAACATCCGAACCTTGAGACCTATTACAGTTGTCTCGCCCAAAAAAGTCTGAAAAGAGATATATAAGAAAATTAAGCCCAGATTTAAACATCATGTTAAAATAAAAACAGAATCAGGTAATAATATTACATTACAAACTAAAACATTCTACTTCTTAGATTTTGAAAACACGCAGGCTGGTGTTGTCGCGGTTATGCCAATTGATCTGTGATGCCTTGTAATCATAGCAGACTCACAAACCAAAGGTCATTATATCAAGGCCACGAAGAGTATGTCGTTTACGATACCGAACAAACCGACTCAACTTCAAAATTTATTATTCAATTACATGTTCCTACAATCTGTATTTAATGAAAACTCGTTAAGGAATAATGGTCCTGAAAAGACTACACTCTTTTAAACGTTTGACGCTCAAAAGAGTCAGTTATCCCACCGTGGTTATCCCGACGTGTATGTAGATTAAACTGCTTTGCTTTCTATGCGGCTATTACCAGCCCACAGCTCATAGTTCCTACGTACAAAATTGCGTTTCCTGTGCAATAAACGTTTTGATCTGAGGAGGTCCTCTGCCTTTGAGAGATTGTAATGTTCCCTCATTCATCATTTTGTGCCATTATCGTAATGGTCTTCCTTTAGAGACAAAAATGTTTGTAACCTTGAATGCGCAACTGAGAATGGTGCGGAGTTAAATCAAAAAGTCTGATATTGTGTAATCGTCATTTTCACTGTAACTGTGATGAAATGGTCTAATTGGACATCGTTTCTAATGAATAAAAAAAAAACGTGTTCCGTGAGTCAACAGGATGGTAAATGTGATCTGTTTTAACTTATAGAGACTGATTAATTTTGCTTGTCTCTTTTCGGTGTCTTAGATTAAATCCCCCCCCCCCCAAACGTTTTCCCCTTTGCACTTTCAGGTGGGAATTCTTGCCGGAAAATTGGTTCCCGGGTAAATTTTCCACGTAAAATAATAACTAAATATGTAGAATTTCCTTTACGAAAACCACATAGCGAGATCGATTTTCCGTGGTTAGGAAATTATTCTCTCGTTATCAGTTACAGAATGTGATTTTCCTTAATTAAACTATTTTCCAAGCAAAATGTAATTCAGTTGGAGGAGTTTTTAGACTGTTTGTGTTCTTTTGACTACCGTATTCATCACATGAGAAGTTGCTTCTTGTGACTGAGATTTAATAGGGCTTGGAACAGCTATGTCAATAGATTTTTGCCGTGGGTGGGTTGGATAAAACAACACAATGTTGCTGGACAGTTTTCTTGATTGGCCGCTTTACAAAACCAAGCGAAAGTAAATAATTTATTTTATTTAGTGACGAGAAAGTCCTACTCTGAATTTAGCTCTAGCGAGAACACATTCCCCCTAAAAGCAGATATCCTCATTTAAGCATTCAGGCTACATGGCAAATCTCAAAATTCCCTTTTCAAAACCGATACTTATATAAATAACAAATGTAGACCTCAATGTAAACCTGTACATGTATACTAGCTAGTTTATAAGTGATGGGTGGTGTAAAATAACGACCACATTGTAAATGTACGTACAGATACAAAAAAGAAGCCGTGTTGCATCAAATATGCAATTATATACATGTACATTAATTTACAGATAAGGAAAAATAACGAGTAAAATAAAACACATCATTACAAAGCGCGGTTTCATTTTTTTGTTTCGTCATCCTTTGAATCTGAAACAAAAAAAAAAACCTTTGAGGGAGGCTTCTGGGGAAAATTCACTCACTGCATTCAACGTCAAGCAATCATTGGTCATGTTCACTTTTAACATCTTCTCTGGATGGAATTGAAATATATGTCAAAGTTCATTCCAGTATAAACTCAGTTGAAGACATTGATCAGATCCCGACCTCCTACGGCCTTTAAATAAAACATGATGGCCGCCACAGAGATCAAACAATTTCTGGCATGAAGAGGTGCCGTTAGTTTTGGCCACGTATGCATAATGAATGCGGCACAATGGCCGCCATGTTTGTTCAATCGGGGGAGCCTGACCTTTTACATTTTCCCTGAATACAGAATGGTTTTCATGTCAAAAGACATCAAACAGGGAGGTACTTTCAAGATCCTGTTATTATTCTATTTAATCCGCTGAAATGAACAAAACCCGAAGCGTTTTCCTTAACTGCATCATGAAAGCATGATTTATACATGTACATGTATCCTCTTTTTTCCATTCAAGATACAAAGAACATGAAAAAAAACCCGAAAGGGTTGTTGAATTTTTTTCCGATTTCTTTCTTGTGTATTATAACGGTGGGTTTTCAAGATTTGTAAGGAATAAAGTCTAATCGTACACAATAACACGTATTAATTAAACAAATCGGGTTAATAAACTCTATCTTTCCTTAATAATAAAGGAAAACCAATTTCCAATAGGAAACAATGGCCGGTTTTTCCCGACCGACGTCACGCGTCTAGTGTTGACAAGAGATTCTTTAACGTGAGTGTACCTGGCTGGGATGTTGATCAACAAAAACACCAATCAACGTGCGTACCGGACACTTTTAAGGTCATTCACTGGCATTGGTAACGTTTCAGTAATGTGTAATTTGAGGAGGATATCTTTTGGTAATGAAACAATGCTCTTCAAATCGCTCTCCTTTAGTCATATTTGAACAGAATGAGATTTAGGTACTGTACAATATCCTAAGAAGAGGACAAACATTTATTCTTGACCCTGACAATAAGATTTGTTCAAACCAATTCGGTTCTCTAATTCATACGTTGATAACAATTAATACAAGGCGATGGTTTGCTTTAATTCCAATTTTGGGCCTTTTTTAACACATCACCATACTTAAGTACTGCTTTACACAAGATATTGACAGATTAACCGAACAGCTTTGAGGTCAGCGAACAGCAAAGATTTAAGGTAATGCACCATGTTTTACTTCAGTCAAAATATAATAACAATCCTCGAAGTACAAGCTAGATTTCGTCGATATATTCCATCAAAATAGAATTTTGTGGCAAAACAGCAAATTAATTGCCAGCGGTAGGAGTTCTCTAAATTCCTTGGTGTATTTAAATAATAAAAACGAGAAAACCAAACAATCACTCGTTCGCTCAACAATTATCACCACAATATCCCTTATAATAACGTGCACAGCCAAAGATAAAATGATAAAAGGCAATGTGGTTTTTACCTCCCAATACCGTAGTTAGCAAACATAGATCAATTAAGACATCAAAGAAGCACAACTTTACAGAACAATTATTTGTCATTTAATGGCTATTTAATCTAAATAAATTAATAATGCAGAAATTATTAAAGCTATTTTCTTTGTGTAATGGTGAAGAATTAAAGTGTTTACTAGGTTAAACAATGCAACAAGATATGACGAAAAAGGAATAACTAAGACTAAGACTAGCTGTGTGTATTCAAATGAGTTTGAAGAGAGAGAGAGAGAGAGAGAGAGAGAGAGAGAGAGAGAGAGAGAGAGAGAGAGACGAATTCATTGATTGACATAGGGATAAATTCATTCTGACAGAAAGAGATTTGCTTTGTTCAGAATGAAGATCATTTCCATCGAAAACCACAGTTACCGGTACGCTTACATGTTTAGTCAATTCGAAGAAGTGTAGTGTTTTTTAGATAATACATCAGGGTTTCAAAGGCGCAATGTTTCCTGATGGTCAGCACCAAGAGACAAAATCAAAAACAAAAAAATTTAAACTATCAGGAGGAAACCATTAACCTTGAGTCATATTGCGCATGTTACATTGAACTTAAAAGCACGCTTCGACGGAGACTGAGACAATGGAAGCCATTAAAAGGTATAATTTACGAGAGGTATAAAATATGTACATTTAAACGAATTTCTTTCATTATACCCTTCGCACACGAGAATTGGGAAATACACAGAGCACAGATGTATCGTCATCAATAGTTGATGCAAGTCATTCCGAACAAGAACAATTAAAAACAGCCTTGAAAATTTTATACAAAGGCGTGGTACGGTTCTACAAAAGGAAAGCAAGATGTTGCAAGACCTATCCTTTTTGTTTAACCAGCAGTAATTTTGTTTATCATCATTGTCTGTTTGATTTTATTTTGCTTTTAGTGCTTACTACTTACTGCTTTACATAAAAAAAAATAATGTAGTTTTTTAACTTCTTTCAGGTAAAGTGGAAGCTTTCAAGCAATATAAAAAAAAAATAATAATTAAGTATTGATTTTTTTTTTTCAAAATCTTTGAAGCATGCAGTTTACGGCCTTGTTTAACAGAAAGCAGAATTTCATTCTTCAAAAGTAGGAAGGAAATAAAAACTTCATATTTTACAGTCGCTTTAATGGATTAAACTTTTATGTTATATGATATATTTGATTTTGATCTTATAAAATTGTTTCAGTTTTAACAGAAAAATGTTACTTTTTATCCAAAATTAATTTTTTTTTACCCCTTTTATAACCTATACGAATAGTGCCGTTTCATAAAGAGCTTGGACTTTGGGCAATACGTGACCAACTCTGATTGGACAGAGGAGGGTCTTCCTCGTGGTTAACTGTTCGGTCATTGGCCAATAGAAATGAATACATTGAACGCAATCACGTTTGTTCGACTTCATACAGGGTTGTAAATTACGTTTGAAAAAGCGTCGATTTCACACAACAAAGCAGTTGTTGAACAAATAAACTTTTGTGAATAAAAATGAGCTTCTCTTGAAGCGAATTAGAAGAAAGGTCAATATATTTGACCGCTTGTTTCGATGAGCAAACTAGATGGTAACATCCCACCGAAAGTCCAAGCTCTTGTTAAAACGCCTCTGAAGTAGTCGCAGGGACATTTCTATAAATAAATTATCGTTATTTCCTTAATTGTTTGATTTTTTCTTCCTTTTTAAATCATAAATACAGTTCTACATCTGCATGCAAGTTGAAAATCAAAGTACTGGAAAGCGGTTAGAAAGCTTGTTTTCAATTTGTTGAGAATACAAACCGAGTTGAAACCGAGTTATTCCAAACATTGATTTGAGTGTCATGTGATTGCAACTGCTGTCATTGGGATTAGCGCACGGAGAAAATAATTGCTATATGAAGTTATTCGATGTCTGTAGCAAGATATATGCTTTCTTAGAGAGTGCATCTTAATAAATATACAAATAATATTAGTTGTTGAAGACATCAGGTCTCGCCGAGAGGCTTGTTGATTATGATATTAAATATGCCACGCTACAGCATTTTCATTCCCTTGTGCTTTTGTGGCTATGAAGCAGAAGGGAAACCTAATAGTAAGTAAAAATGTAGCCCAACAATTAATACTTTTATGTCTCTTTTGAATTGGATATACTTTTAGACACCGTAATTTTTCAAAAGTTTCTCTTTTCATAGGATATATTAAAATATCTGTAAACTTTCAATACATGTATTTGGTAAGTCACTGATTTCTTTTCGTTTTAAGACCTTACAGAGTTTTAATACAGGTTTTATAATTAGAGTTCAGGCTTGAAGTTTTTTTAGTTCATGTTGTGGTTAGCCCATTAAATATTATTCATCATTCTCGAACGTATCTCGTATTTGATTTATATTGTATAACTTTTTCAAAAAAGGGCCCATAGACCCCCCCCCCCCCCCGGGTTCTGACGCCCATGAATTGTAAAGTGAAGGCTTTTAAAATTGACATAATGAGTTCAGGGGAAAGCTTAATTCGTTACACTCGCTCAAGCTAGTGAAGGTTATATAAAATCTCATAAACGCAACAAAAGTTTCTGATTATTTTGTTGATTACGTGCAGAAGTTCCAACACGGGCATTTCAATGTAATTTTGTTCACAACATCCACACCAACGTACGGAATCCAACATAGATAGACTAACACCACCCATTCCTGGCCACGCACTGTTGTGCCGAGTTCCGGCACAGTAAGCCCAAAATAACACACTCTTAAAATCTAATCTAATCTAATCCAGCACATTTTGCCCACCTGTGCTCTTTCAGGTCTAAAAATTATTCGTTTGAACAGGCATTGTTTTTCGATAACAAAAAAAATGGTAATGACATGGCAGGAAAATAAACATTAACATGTACAAAAACGCTGTAAAGATAAGTTCAAACACCTAATTGCCGAGATTAAGTGAAGAAGATATCGTTGATTCTAAATTTTGAATGTCATACAAGCTAAAAAGAATTAAATGGTCAATCCCCTCACTTTCTGGAAATATCAATGTGCTTTATCTTTAATCTCTCTCGATTAAAACGATTTAAAATATTGCATAAATAAAAAATTTAAAAAAATGATTTGTTCCATTTTTTATAATTGTTATGATGCGCATAATAAAACAATTATTTGACCTCAAGTTGTTTCGAGTTTATTAATACATTTAAAATCAATAAAATTATCTGTCTCCATTAAATCGGATTTACATATTTAATACTTAGTTTTAAAAAGAAATCAAATTTTTAATAACCACCATTCATTGCATTCTATGAAAATGAAGGAAGGTAACAGTATCTCATCTTAATAACTAACAATCTCATATTTCGATCGTATTAAGTTAGAAAGTATATTACGTATTTCGGTTTTACTAATTAATATGTATCATCGGATATGCACATGTTCGTCACAAAACCACCGACATTTTCATAATGACCTACTTCTAATGCATTAAAAATCAAGGGACGGTTTCATTTTCTGCAGTGTTCTCCTTTCCTTGATTTTTTTTCTAATTACTGTAAATCATACCGGTAAATGTGTTTGTCAATAAATATGTCGTTTAATCGTTCAACTCTGGTTCAAAACTCTGTAAAATGCTTCCTTTATTAAAATGTACAAGTTTAAAATAAAGGTAATTGTGATTCTTGTAAAAAAAAAAATGGCATATATACAAAATAAAATGATTGGGCTCTCAGTACTTTCAATACTTCGATTCATCATATGTGGCTTTTCCGCGAAGCTTCCGGGTTGCTTAATAGTTTTGGTTACAGCGTTTAGCGTACACGTTAATAAAAGCATAAGATATCGCTGAACAATAACGCTTATTGGTTGAGTGGTCAGTCATGAAATAGACAAGCCTCTGTCACATTGCTGTTTCACACACCAAAGTCCAATCTCCTGTTAAAATGGTTCTGTTTAAACCATAATTTTCATTGTTGTATTAAAGGATGATGCTGTCTCATTAACGTATAAATGTACTTTGTATCCTCTTTTACACAAATTTTAAAAATAAAAGACTTGTTGTGAATCATGCAGTTTAATGCAGCTTTAGTTTATGTGGATTCCGAAATACATTACATTGCCTGGTTCAGCAGAAAAGGAGAAAATTAATTCATTGAAAGCATTATTTTGAAAGGGAAAAAAAGACGCCAGGAAATGACTAGAGTCAAAAATTTAGTCCAATGAAGTCAGAGCTTCTGGGACCATGTGCGACCCCCAGTAACCTCACCCAAACGTTTTACGCCTCCCTCGCCCGGCTATTTGACTATTTGACTATTTGCCTATTAGAAAAATACCCTAGCTACTATAAACCATAGCATATTAAAACCAATTTATCAAGTGCTTGGGCTTTTGTTGTGTCAATCTGTAATGTGACGTAGGCCTGTCTATTTCATTGCTGGCCAATCCAAACATTTGTCTGGCCTATTAAGTTAAGGCGATTTAATCTGAAACCCGCATCTTTTTAACTTGTTTTGGTGCAAGAAAAAGAAATTTGCATCCTTATGCTACCAAAAGTCCAAGCTCTTGTTAAAATGGTTCTAGGCTTGTCCATATCAACCATTATAGTCTCTAATTTTATGTGACACTAAAATCCATATCATGTAGCTATGCCGCATTTGTACCACGGCCTTTTACAGACAATCCCTAAAATTAAACATGCATTTTTACAAGTAATTAACAAAGCATGTTCGTGATCGTGATATACAAAAATAAATGCTAAAAAATTACCAGATAACTCCACCCTTACACGACCTGAATAAACAAAATGGCCTAAAACATTGCTTTGGTTGAAATTCAAGAGTGCAATGGCCTCACAGAAGCGCCGATTGACAGGAAATATCGTGCAATTCGGTTGCAAACGACCAGCATATTATATAGTGTACACAATTAACCATTAGCCGATAGTTTTACCGACCGTCCGGTCTCCTTGGAACCCATTATTATGGTCTAAGTGTGTTTGTTTAACTTCCTTAATGAAGTCAATCGTTTCACAAATCGGTGGCACAGATTCTATCTTCTCTGCGGAAAAGTTTCCCGCGCTCTGTTTGTCCCAGAAATCAAAATATTCAGATTTCCTCCACAACCTTCATATCGATAAAATTATAAGGAAAGACGTTGATGACAGTACTAAGTTTTCGGTGAGGACGAGAGTGCATTATTAAAACATAAAAAATCACATCACAGATTTGATATATATGTACATGTACATACATTTAAAATTTTTAACTTAACACACATGATAAAACTTAACATACTATGAAAACACGATCAGTTATACACCACTTTTGCAACTATTTTGAGCTGAAATAAAATGAAAAATAAAAATGTTTGTCGACGAGAGTTCTCCGTTCAAGTATGACACCCCCCTCCCCCATTTTCCATCAACAGGGGAAACTATATAAGTATCATTTATAGGGGCATGGTCACGATTTTGGTCAAATTTTATTTTTCTGTATTTATTATTTACAATGCTTTAGGAATGCATTTCTAATGATGAAATGAAATTTGGATGCAAGTCGATGAGTTTTAAGCAAGGTACAGGGCTCACAATTCTTCGTCATGTAAACAAGGCTCGTGCCCTGTTGTTGTTTACATAGGTTCAATATACCAGTAAAAAAAAATTCAAGCTGATTTGTCTATCTCTTTATTCATTTTAAGCATAAATAAACAGTTACTAACGATTAACACATTCATTTGAGGTCTAGAATTGCAATTTTCACTTCAACATTCAAAACGTAAACAAAAGCTTTGTTTACATAGCGAAGAATTGTAAGCTCTGTAACTCGCTTATAACTCAACAAATGACAATTAAATCTTAGTTGCCTATTAAAAATGCCTTGATAAAGCATTGTAAACATTAAAATCGAAAAAATAATTGTTGACCAAAATCGTGACCATGCCCCTTTAAAATCAATTCAACAGTTAACGTAATGCTTTATATTTGGAGCTCAAACATCGACAGTTTCACACCTGTCGCATATTAATGTATAACAGGTAAATATTTTAGCCCATGCCAGATCAATATTAATTTACGAATAAGTAAAATTTGTGCACTTTATGTCAACAAGACATTTTCTAAAAGAAAGGAATATAATCTTTATAATTAAGAACTGCGGTAAGAGTGCAGCATTTATTCTAATAATAACATGAATGTTGTCGTGGTATGAAATCTCAAGATAATTGGTGCAGCATATATTTTTATGACATTCTTGAATGTTGTCATAATACGTAATCTTGCCGCAGCAAATATGTTGCAAAAGAAATAACACACGTCACCGCTCCTTTTATGGATATAAAAATGGTTCTTAATTTGAACTGTCCCTATGTAAGAGCTATCGTGCATCTGCCCTAGATGATGGAGATGCAGCAATGATAAAAATGCACGACAACTTAGAGGCATAACTTTGATATGAATAAAAGCATTTCACAACTTTTCAAATTGTTTTTGCCAAGAAACAGCGTTAGAGGAACGATATCAAAACAAGGGGCTATAAAGTATTTATACCCCAGACCAAAACATAGATTAGATGTGAAAATAAAAAAAAAATATGATAAAGCAGGCAGACTTTCCCAGAAATACGGTTACATTAATTTAGTCACTTTTTCCCTATGCCGTTCGACCAAAGTACTTTTGCAAATTCAGTTTTCACCTTAAACATCAAACTGAACTTTATTGATGTACATACTACATGACGGCTATGTATTAGCCAGAGATGTCCCGCGGGCGATGAAATTAAGAGAGCAACGGTAAACAAATCTTCAGAATTATCAACGATCATTTACTTGCATTTACATTACAAGAGAACTTGATATCTCAATCAATTCCTGTAATTGTTTTCTCATTTGTAAAGTACAATGTAATTTCAATTCAAATAAAAACTCAAATATGTAAGATAAGTTAATGCATTAATGAATTGTAACATTAGATGGAGTTTCAACGCATTTAATTGGTTGAAATATTTTTTAAGAGGCGTGGTCACGATTTCAGCAGAAGATTTTTAAATTTCAATGCTCAAATAATCTTATATGATCAACCAAATATACACAGCTGGTTTAATTGTTTTCGCTACGTATCACAATAGATACAATATTTAAAACAAAAGAATTCATATTAGTGTTTCCTTCCAATAGATACTATATTTAAAACAAAAGGATTTATATTTATGTTTCCTAAAATTGTTTCCGAATCCTTGCATCATTTGGAATATATATTGTTATATTTTATTTCATAGCAAACTATGGTTTACTCTAAAACAAATAAAATGTAACAATACTGGAACGCTTAAAAAAATCTTAAATGTCTTCAAAATGAAAAACTGATAAATTTGATTTTAACAAAGTTTTAAAGTACATGAACATGAAAACAAAATCTTGGTTACATGACAGTGGAACTGTAGAGACTTTCGTTTAGGAATGTTGTTAGGGATATTCAAACTTTAGTTTACTATCAGGAATACCTTGATTTACTTTACCTTAGTAAATAAAAGGTAAATGTATTTGAAAATTTTCCACTCAAATTGTGTTCATGCAAGCTAAAATCTGTCTGGGGTTTTTTTTTTTATCGTAAAATGGGGATAAATTAACTGCAAAAAAGAACAGTCGATGGCATGTAGCTCTACATAAAAAAAGAAAATACACATATTGCTTTTTTTCTTGCATACCTATTGGTCTCTTAAGATTCAATCAGAAAAAAAGTTAAAGAAAACTTGGGATTTCTAAACGAAAAATTACTGTTTAGAACGTCTTTATCCGATTATGTCGGCAGTAGAACCGAGATTAGATTGATTTTGGTTTGCAGATTGTATTACTTCACTCCGGACTTGTTAATCTGACGAACAATTTTCGTGTAATGCAATATTCTTATGACGAAATGTTCGTATATATAGAACACTCGTTATTTCTCTTTAAGAAGTACTTAAATTAGATTTATTTGCATCAAGAACACTAAATAAATGTACTTCACTTATTGCCCTATCTTTCAGTCTGCCTCCAATTACCTAATTTCCAAACCATGCCATCTTACACATTGATAATAACACTTGCAATTTTATTGATTGATCAATCTTGCCTCTTTTCGAATAGATCCATGGTTTGATTTACGTTCCAGAGAGATGAACAATTTTCGCAGTCATTGTTACACCAATCACGTCACTCAAACAATTAAGTTACAAACAATAAATACAATTTGGTTTAGAGCTTCTGATTTTTGTGGTTAAAAAACACAACAAAATAGAATAATATATTAACCATTGCATAATATTTTTCTTCTAATTTGAGAACAAAGTTTTCTTAACATCTGTACAAGTAGGGAGGTCAGAATATAAACAATTTTAAGGTACCCATTGCTTAAATCACTTGATAAATGAATCTATTTAGGGAGTAAGAAATCAGCCTTTTATCAAATACGGTCGGGGAATTCAAATTCAATGAAGCCAATAGAGTTGATCCCACTCGATCGTATTCGATCATCTCATTAATATTAAAGAATGCACCTTATTATTTTTATGTATAAAATCATCAGCAATAGTACGATTACATTTTAAATTACTTACATTACTATTTTTTTATTTTGTGTAATCATGCAAACCCCGCTTGCGCCTCGCACTATGCCATATTACAGTCAAAGGCAATGGAAAATGTTAACCTTGAGGTACATAACAATGGAAAATTTCAAAATAAATACTACATGTACGTATGCTTTGAAACAAGACCATGCAGGTTTTACTGGTGTTTTACACTCGCAACTGCGCAATTGTTTTACTAGTACTTGTATATGAAAACGTTAGATTTCGTTCATATTTCATATTCACAATGGATGGATGTGCAAGAGCATTTCACAATTCACTAGCAAATTGGGTGTTTTAATTTAGAATGAACCGAATTCGACAGGGGCTACAATTGAGGTAGTGTTCAATTCTTAATGGATTGAAGTTACACGTTTTTGTAACCAATGAGTCGCTTGTATTTAACGCCTTTTAAAAAGTGATAGTACGCCCCCGTTTTAAATATATAATACGCCGTTTGAAAAATTTCCAATGCCTTCTAAATTTACATTTTATAATGCCAGATGAAAAAAGCGTTTTAACACTATTATTGCGTTTTTGAAAAGGTATTATTTTTCCTTTATTGCTTTATTCAGTCTGTGCTTTATTACATTTCTACGTTTATTTGAGTAACATAAATATATAAATGTATTTTCACTCAAAATAATAGCGGAAAAAATTTCTCTGACTGGCAATCTATAGACCTATCTTGCTACATTTTGAATCTATAAAACAAGCTACAAAGACACTAAAGGCAACCTATCTTATATAATTGATTTGTGTTAAACTTTGATCCAACTAACGTTGTCCAAGCCTCGGGTCACCAATAATAATTAAATTACGATCTTTATTTTCTGCTGCCAATCTAAATGTCCATTTAATCTATAATCAGAATCAGTAAGCGTCATCATGTTGCCGAAGAGCAACATTTCATACAATATTGAAGGGAAAGTACTGTCATTTATGATACACTTTATCTAAAAAAATATATGTAAAGATATATGCCTTAACATTTAAGGCATGGCAGAAGAATACAGTAGTTCTTACGAGGATCGAGATTCAGAATTACAAGAAATAAATCCTCTTTTAGAGATAAATACATAGTTTCGTTTTCCTCATATGATATAGTTTCAAAAACAGATAACGCTATAAGAGGGGGGAATAAGATATTTGTTGATGAAAACCATGACTATTTGAGATAATACAAACAATTTTCAATCATTAATAAGAAGACTTATAAGTCATATCAAAGTTCCTCAAACATTATTCTACTTGTAATTGATATAGTTGATATGAATAGATGTTAATGAAACAAGAAGCAACATAATTCAAATGAGGAAAATTGACTCGGGGGCTTCAGATATTGTACGAGTTCAGTAAAGGACGATCTGAGGAAACCAATAGAGTCTACGGAATGCTAAAATTAGAGGTACATGTAGCATGTCCTATTATAGATAAATAATTGACATTAAGCTCGATCACAATTTATCTGGCAATTCGAGTGTATTAGGCATAACTTTTAGGTAAACACGATGAAAGTTTTATTTTGCAATGCATTGTAATGTTCGATGGAAAATGAGACAAGGGAATATATCCTGATTTCAATATGTTGATTTATCGATATTAAAGGAATCAACATTTCATGTTAAGAAACCAGCATATATATATATATATATATATATATATATATATATATATATATATATATATATATATATATATATATATATATAAAGCACTAAAAATGGCTAACGACACGAACAATAGAAATTGTCACATTTTCGGGACAACCAGTCAATTCAGATATCATATACCATGTCCTATTATAAATTGATAATTGACATTATGCTCGATCACAATTTATCTGGCAATTCAAGTGTATTAGGCATAACTTTTAGGTAAATACGATGAAAGATTTATTTTCAGGACCAAACAATTTATTTTTCATTATTTTTTGGTTCTGAAGAAGGGACTGGTTGTCCCGAAAATTTGACAATCTCTATTGTTCCTGTCGTTAGCCATTTTTAGTGCTTTATATATTCAGTTTACTGGCTTAGTATCTATATATTAGATCCGACACTTTAAAGATGCCTAGTGTTGTTGATTCTATTCAGTGCTTTATATATATATATATATATATATATATATATATATATATATATATATATATATATATATATATATATATATATATAGTCGTTTAAGATGTGTACGTAAAGGGTATTACTTATACAAATTTTATATTCAGTTCCCTAAGCAAAGCAATCCAGATTTGCACTGTTCTTTAATAGACAATTATTATCAAATGTAGTACATATGAAATGCAGGTTTCTTACGTCCAAAAACAAATGTATTCAATTTGGTTTTCAAAATATCGGAAACTTAAAAATTTTTCTTCAGAAAATTATAGATTATTTCATTTGAAGAGTTTTCTTACGTCATTATTTTTGCGTGGTTATAACTTGCAAGTACTGATTAGACAGGGTGCATTAGATCACCGCTTCTAAAGGCAATTTCTACCTCGTGGTTATGGGAATGACAAATCAGATTCCCAAGTTACGATGATTTATGTAATTCCATAAGATTCTACAAAACCCCTCCCATAATACGGCAGTAATCTCCCGCCCTTGATGCACGTTTAGATCATAAATTTTATGATCATCACGGCCTTCTTATGTAATTCAACGCACGGTTAACGCAACACGATGCACTGGTAAAAAAGACAATATATTGGGAGATATTATTTAATTCATCTATTTTTACAACCAAGTGAGAGGGTCTTTCACATGTCTAAGACGAATTTAGCCCTTCAATAATTAACCTTTTATTGTAAGTCGAACTTATACTAAAAAGATGTATGTTTGAACTTTAAACTAACTTCTAAACATTCCCATGCCACTAGTTTGATATATCAAAGTTGTGAGGATTCATAAGATCCTGTATCCAGACACCAAACAGTAAGGCCCGGAGGCCCGGATTAAATTTGCTCGTGTTGACATATAGCACTAATGAGTCTCACATTTTGATTGGTTACATCCCTTTTTTAGATGCAAAGTATAAAAATAATTGCTATATGCAACGTATATAACACTTAACATTAATTGAATTTTAAAATTAATATGTATCATACATCCTATAACAAGACAAATCTAACTTCATAAAAACCTGATCCTATTTTATCTACGTCAAGCAAATTTAGCTGATTGGTTTTCGGATTAAATTACATTTCTTGTACGACCTGTCTATACCATTTTGAGCAAATAAATTATATTAAAACAGTGTATTTGATGTTTCATCAAATTCCAATAACTAAGACAAATTGGAAAATTCAAAGCTCTGGTAGTTGTAGAGAAATACTTTATTGTTCTCATTTATTGGACAGAAACCTTGCTCGTTGGAATACCCTGAGTTTGTTTAAACAGACTTCTACTGCACAGGTGAATTTTTTTTAATTACAGATCAGTAAAAATTGATGATTTTATACAGGTTTGACAATGATAAACTCAAGAAGTACAAATTAACAATTTTTCAGATTTCCAAACTAGACGAAGAAAAAAGGATAACATTTATTTTTAAGATACTTTAATTAGCCACATATTTTTAAAACAGTTTATTCGCTCAGTGTACGGAAAGAATTCAATTACTTTCTCAGATAAAAGAATGTACGGTCAAACTTCGTTATCTCGAACTAGATAGAATTGGTTAAAAACTTTGAGATATCCAAGTATTCGAGATATCAGAGGTAAAATACTTAAAGTATAAGTGGTTGGAACTTAAAAGTTACTTCGACTTATCCATTGTATTCGAGATATCGGTGTTTAAGACACCGAAGTTCAACTGTATATATTCGTAACGAGCATCATAGAATTTAGACCTATATCAAATGAACAATTTCATTTAGAAATTGCAAAATACTCTTACAATTTCACTGAAGTACTTTGCTGTTAATCTGAGACCAAAAAGTGAATCAATAATAATCCCCGCTTCGTTCATTTTCCATACCGGTATATTTTGATAAATGAAACGAATATAGGATATCAAACTGAAACATTGTGGGTCATTTTACAAATGTTTTTGCTAGTCACAAAGCCATTAAGCAGATGGATAAAGTGTTTCGTCCTCTGAATATATTGACTAGAATAAAAATGTTAAGAAGAAATGTAAATCCAACTCAAAGCTCATTTCAATTTTGAAAGAAATCAATATTTTCTAAGATGCAAATGCAACAAAACGTAAGGACAATTCTTGAATATGAACAAATAAAATCATGCAGTTACAGTAACCATTATAGCGAGGTATAGTAAAAATTCGAGAAATGAAATAAATGTACACAGTTTACACAAGTTTACATACAACATACGGAGAACGATCTATATACATATTCAAGATAAAGTCGCTACTTACGGTAGTGTAACAAGAAGTGTGTCCCTTTATCAAAACAGACACTAGTGAGTGACAGAAAGTCCAATAATAATAGGAGACTGGTTCATTCCCATGTTTACAGACAGACGGCGATACTCCAACTAATTGATAAAGCCAGGGAGCAGCTACAGTCTACCCAATGGAGTTCTCAATAGCTCGCGACTGATCGATGGTTATCTAGCATCAATGAACTTTTCACGAGAGTTTGAACCGAAACCACACAGGTGTGAATTCAAGGGGTAAGCGATACGGTCAACTAAAGATCTTGTTCAAGAATTTAGTATGTATCTATAACTGTATTTGGAGCTTGATGCAATATGACCTCATAACTTTTTTTTATATCCTTTTACCCATGAACTGTATGAATTTTGAGGAATTATGTTCAAAATGAAACATTTTGAGTTGATATTAGTGAACAGGTCACCAGACTAATATGTTCAATAATCAATATTCAGCTTATTTTAAAGAAAGGTCGAAAGCATATAATTGAATACTGTTATAAGGGAAATTTAAGGCATTCTGAATAGTATTAAAATCACCCGATATGAAACATAGAATTAAAACTTCCGAGACATTCATCTAAAAACAGATAACATTTTTTTACCCGATTTTCTTTCTGTTTATTTGATAATCAAAGTTAAAAACCAATGTGTCATCGTGTATTTATGTTGAAATAAAAATCAGAAACACCTTACATATATTACACTATGCTTTTGCTATCAATCATCAAATGAATTTGTTTATCAAATCATTTACCAGATCTTGACCCTAAGCTATGTCTTTGTTACTTTAAGAGATCCATTCTCAAATCGAGCTATAGGTGGTAAATATTTGACATATCGTGTTTTGGTAGAGTAACGACAAAGACAAAATTCTTAGTTAATTATTAGTGAATAAAAAAAGATTAGGAAAATCATAATTATGTATAAATGTAAAATTAATTTAGTCGTTGGTATTGTAATGTAAGTTACCCGGTAAATAAAAAAGAATTAAAACACATAATAGATTTTTCAAAATTTGTTGAATTATATTTAAGTAATAAAGCACTGCAAGGGATTTCTTGAAAATGAAAAAGAAATCTTTTTTTTTTTGTCTAAGAGTTTGGGGGAATGGGTACAAGTCTGATCAATTTCATTCACAAAATAGCCTCGAGTCGAGAACAAAAAAATGTTGCACATCTGTTGTATTCATGAATGTATTTTTAACTTTATCAATGTAATGATTATAATCCACACATACATGACTTTTTTTTTGTACATATTGAAATACCAGTCGGTATTTCTTGCATGACATCTAATTGACTTAGAACCTGTGTGCTCGCGTTTTTATTCATCAAACAAAATGCACACACTCTTTAAGTCGCACGTTTTCAAAATCCCGAGGAGCATTTCATGTAATCAATAATCGTAAAAAAATGACAACAAGATAAATTTCAAAGCGTTTTGACGATACGCAATGGTAATATCTTCATCATACTTCAATTTTTTAAAAATTATCGTAACCGATTTATCTCTCAGATTCAACTGTTGGATATCTTCAAAATAACAAAATAGTTTCCCATATCCTGATTTATCAAGTTTATTATATAAAAGAAAGTATGGGTAATTTTTCTTCACATTTTATCTGGCAGTGGTATTTGTATATGTTTTTCAATTCTCATCTTAACATATGTCATCATAAGAGAGTTAGGATTAGAATTTTTTCCGTCATAAAGATGATATTAATTTTAGCATTAACTTTCCCATATGTAAATAAAAATAATATTTATCAATCTCAATTCAGTTTTGTTTTATTGCAATTTACCTAACAACTTGGTCGAATTATTTTTAAAACATTATATTAGTCCTCTGATAGCACTTGCCAATAGATTCAAATGTACGCAGAAAGAAATTGATATCACTGATGAATTAGACTTTATTGTAAACTTGCAAACAAATATTACACTTTCTTATCCAACTACGATGTCGTGATATCGCAACGGTAAGTACAGCCAATCTATTCGACAACACCAACGATAAACAGCACTAATATAGAACAATTTTAACAAGACCTTGGACTTTCAGAAGTACGAAGCTATTTCTTGCGTTAAAACAAGTTAATAATGACGCTGTTTCAAGCAAAATATACATCGATTGCGTAGTCTTAGCTCAAAAGCCAGACAAATCGTGTTGATTTAAAAGAGCCATGGCTGAATGGCCAACAATGAAAAAGACAGGCCTATGTCACATTGCAGTTTGACACAACTACCCAAAGCCCAAGCTCATGTTAAAATGGTTCTAAGATCAACGTCACCAACGATTTGAAATTACGGTAGACAACATCAATATTGTTACACATTGTTCAAAAGGAAAAAAATCTTATAAGAACATTTTTGCACAAAATAGCATTAAAGCTCATGTAACGGATTATAAGATGAAACAAATGAAAATATGGTTTAAAAAGCTTTGCTAAACTAGTTCATTTCAAACACATGAAAATGATGTAAAGTATCAAAAGATTAACCACTGGCTCTTTATGCATTGTTTGCATCTGTTGCACACTCCGTGATTGCAATCTATCGAGGCATCACTTATGACTTAAAATAAAGTACAATATTAAATCACAAAAAGATAGGATCGACTGTCCACATCCATTGAAGGTTATGTCTGTTGATTTCAAGATTACTCGAAATATCAAGGTTACAGGCATGTTGGAGGCCAGTGCCCGTTTTAAACCTGTAGTATCGCATTAATCTCGGAACATACATTATACATGTAGGTGTTAATAAGGGTAATGTACGTTTCATCAATGTATTTAACCAATTTGGATTAACAACCATATGCTCTGCAAAGAAACTGAATGCTGAATATAATTTTATTTATAATATTTTTTTTTCAAGTGGGGGGTGGGTAAGACATACAAACTGTTCTGTGTATTTTTTTTACCGTTATACTAAAGGATTTATTTTTGAATGGTGTCCTCAGAAATATGTGTCAAGCAATCAGACAAGCCTATAAAGATCACAAGGCAATAAAGTGGGGGGAAAAGTGACAGAAAGATTACGGCAGTAGCGTTCATTGACATCTGATGGTTTTTGTCAGGAAAAAGAAATAGGGATGGCAACATATTATTGACCTGAATCCTTTAATTTACACTAGGGTGTTGTGCAAAAGATCAACATGAATCAATGAAAGGCCAAATGCCACACACTGAAAGGAAGATTAAATGTCATCCTAATTTTGCATTTAGGTACGTAATCGACTTCTATTATTGTATTTGAAACAATTAATTAGTAAGCAATATTGTTAAATACGAAACCACTGGGTTTTAAACAATTACTCTATAAACAAGCTGTCCGTCCAAATTTCAATATATCGTAATGAATATCTCTGTCTGTTGTGTACTGTTAAGAAGTATGAATGGTCAACAAATTTCGATGTGAATCTTTAAGTAATAAAATAACATTAAGTAAAGAGAAATACTTCTATTTTATCTTTGAAAATTGAATTTTTTCCTATATTTTAATACAAAGCTCTCCTACTAAAGGAGGTAGATATGGTTTGAAAATGATCACGACCACCCAGTCCTCTTAATATCAGAATGATAGAAAAGCCGAGACTGTGAAGTCTGGAATGAAGGATAATTTGAAGCTTGTTATGATCAAGCTCTATGTAAATGTTGTTGGAGAGTATTCTTTGCCATGCAGAGGAATATTCCATTTCCCATCAAGCACACACGTTTCAATGCATTGGAACTCCCGCAGGGCTTGGCCTATTATCTTCCAAAAGAAAGAATAGCATGTAAGCACCCATTCCTGGAAGAAAGTCATTCAACATGAAAGTTATCAAAACAGGCCAACAAGAACGTTTCTGTTGTCGGTTAATCCACACAGCCGTGCCTTTTAATATTGAACAGAAATGACTTCGTGTCAGCCAAAGGAATTGTCCTCCGTGCATTGAACAAGGGTAAGATTTTTGCTTTCGTGAGGATCCGTGGTTCTTTTATTCAACAACTGCATGCAAATTCATGCTCTATTTTCTTACTACTGGATCACCTCAGAATTCTTTGCATATATACAATATTTATTTACGGGCAATCATTTCTTTCTACCCCTACAGGGCATAATTATTTCTTCTCACATTAAGACGATAGAACATAGCAATGTAACTATCAAATATCGATACATTTTGAAAATTATGATAGGATCCGGGCTGAGTGACTATCATCCTGGCGAGACAATATTAAAGCTATCGAGGTACACAAAAGTGGTCGGGATCTTAGATGAGATCTGTCAGATGTTTCGTAGAGGTCCATTACCCAGACGGTGACTGCTTGATGATTTCTTACGAAGGCATTATACAAGATTGCCTTGTGTTGTTTCAGTTGTGTTAAAGATAACAGTATCATGAGCCGTGGTTGCGAAGCCATTGAACTCTATACCGTTACGAAATATTCTCTTCGTTTCCTGGTTCATGTTTCAATGACAAGCATCGAAATCGAGGTTCGAGGTTAGTAGGGCGCTCGTCTCGTTTTGGGTTTATCTCGGGAGAGAGATGTTTTGACTGACGCCTTCACAAGAAGAACGGCTCTAGTTTCGATGTAAGTGTCAATCCAAAATGACGCTGGTTTCTGGCGAAATATGCACCGGTTGCATATTCTTAGCTCAAAAGCCAATGTCTGAGTGACTAGCAATGACATAGAAGGCCCACGTCCAAGCTCTTGTTAATGATTCTAATGATTAATGACAAAATTAATTGGAACCATTTAAACAAGAGCTTGGTCTTTTGGGCAGTTGTCTCAAACGGTAATGTGACGAAGGCCTGTCTATTTCATTGCTAGCTACTCAACCATGGGCCTTTGGGCTAAGAATATGCAATCGGTGCATATTCCAGCGTCATTTTCAACTTGTTTTGACGCAAGAAATAAAGTTACGTATACTTCCTACTGAAAGTCCATGGCCTTGAACTGAACATGGGGGCAGCTCCAGAAATGGTCACATGACAGACCAACATAGAGATCCTTGGTAACGGTTTTATGTGCTAACCAGCACGAAGAGGACTAAGTAAGTAAGTTGGTCATGCAGCTGTTGATTTAAAGTCAAAACAATAACTTAAAAATTAACAAAACTTACTTTAAGATATGGTAATAAATGACCATTCTGTTTATGAATGAAAACTCAAACGGGAAAAGCTCCTCACAAAGTAGATAATGTGATTCTATGGTCATGTATAGAGATACTGTATTCTCTATATCATATCATCATTCAAGTGTCTTGTTAATTAAATGGGGTAAAAGCGAGAGGATAAGGTGTAATAGCTTTTACACGCCATACAATGAACAAAATTTTAAACACCAAAATTGTCAATGAATTCTCTTTGTAATGAAATTATAAAAACAATGTAATGAAATTATATTGTTGTATAATTTTTTCCCCATATGATTATTTACTCTTTCATCAAAATCATGTACCCCACCAAAAATGGATTTCACAGCTTTGGTAGAAAAATATCTATCCTGTTTATCCGTTAGATGACTAGCAAGAAAGATTAAAAAAAAAAGAAAAAAAGAATTGACCCATAATTAATAAGAGACAAATAGGAATCCCCCGACCCCAAATGTCATTTAATGCACCGATCCAAGGGTCATAAATTTCAAAGTGAATGAGACTTTTTGTATGCCCTTAAGGTTCAATAACATGAAGTTTGTTTGCTAGCTCCCCGTAGTAAATGTAGTTTAGACGATTTATTTGAGTATAAATACATAGTAATATATGTCTTGTACTCAGTATCAGGTACTTAGGTTGCATGCGAAGTACTCGGTATTTAAGACTATTTTTAAAGAAATACCCAATTTCGCTTTACATACGAACAATAAAGCAAAATTGATTCGTTTAGAAAGAAAACACAATATATTTTGATGTAAAAAATGTATTCTTCCAAATGTAAAGTATCGAGATGGCATTTAATGTCTTTGAAAATTTTAAAGTGTTTCGTATGCAATCATACATTATGGTAGAGTTTTTACAATTGCGCATCTCTACACTAAAAGCTAAATAAATCGAAGGATGGAGTAATGAAATTCAAGAATGTTGTCTAGAAAAGAAGACGCAGGGAGTTCAGATTCTTCTATGCAATTATTCAAACTAGAATTGCAGTCTCGATTGATTCTTCTCAATTGATGAAATGTTGAACTAAGAAGAACCAATATCTTATTGGAAACTGCGAACTTTAATGATATTGACTTTCTTCTCACGAGCTCATTTCTTAATTTCACCACGTAACGTCAAAGTAATGTTTATCCCTCGTGAGTCAGCAGAATAGTAAATGCATTGCCATTAATGTGCAAATTATACATGTTTATGTCCACTTAATATTTTTATCAAATATCTGTTGACTAAAAAAAATAATAAATTACCCCCCCCCTAAAAAACAACCCAAACAATTTCAATCAATTCAGTGGCGTCGGAAGCAAATTGAAAGTGGGGGGGGGGGCTAGACTAATCCTCAGAAATCTTGACAAGCAAGAAAAAAACCCACAATTCACAAAATTATGAAAATCCTAATTCGTGGGCCTAATGATAAAGTATAATTTTGGTAAGGCCCCCCGTAGCCCCCCCTCCCCCCCCCCCCCCCGGTTCCGACGCCTGTGCATATGCACAATTTATTTAGAATATTCACTTCATAGTTCAAACGCATTATTTTACAGAATTCGTTTGATTAGGGGACACCGTTTATTCAAATAACTATTTAAAAAAAAATAATGCTCAAGTTGTTAAATTTTTGCTCATTTTATAATGGTGGTTGATTTTGCGTGGTTAAATATTCGAAATTGATCAAAACTTCAGCTTCTTAAGAGCATTGACTTATTCATAAGTTGTGGCTTCTTCCTTTATAAGGAAGAAACGGTTGCTCTTACTTGCGATGTATATGAACCATTTGAACATGTAACACAAGCGGCAATTCTCAGAATTCGAATATCTTTGTTTTGATCGAGCATGCAATGAGATATTATTATGACTGAGGATAAGCTCTCTGTTTTACTGTCAATACGGATACCATAATGCAAAGGAGAAAAACTAACACTAAAACATGACGCTGGCAAAAATGATAAATTGCCATGATGTTTTAAAGGGAATAAAACTCTGCTCCTATTCGCTCAGATAAACTACAACAAAAATCGTCTCTAAAATCTTTAAGACACAAAAACACATCACAAAAAGAGATGATCAATGCTCAAAAAACCTTTGAAGAAATAGAGAAACTTCTGTCTCACAGCGCGATGCATATCCTGGCCATGTTTCTCCGTGTTTTAGCTGCTGTTCGTAGAAAAAAATTGCTGTGAAAAACACAGCAATTAATAAGTTTCTCGACAATAAAGTTTCTGCTATGGCTTATAATCAGTACAGACGATCTTCTGTAATATGACGCCAAATAGAGGCACGTGTCAAGGTCACTTATTATGAGGATAACATGCATGACGTGGTGCAGAGGATTTTCAAAATTAGTGAACATCAGTTTATATCTTTAAAACATGTAAAGCGAAAGGCAAAATAGTGTTACATGTAAGAAAGCCTATTTGCAATAACATGTTTTTTAAGCAATTGAAGTAGAATTGCATATTATTAAAAGACTAGATAATTTTCAGCTTGTAAACGAGGTATTTTCGCGGTTTTTGCAACACACAATGTTTGTGAAAATAAAGTAAAGAAAATCTTTATTCGCATTTTCCAGGACTAACAACCTCACCCCAACGGACCAACGCATGACAAGCCTCTTCTTATCAAAGCATGACTTTTTTTGCCTCGACAAATTTACGACAAAAAATCGTTATGGAAATTAGCATAAAGCATGCAGCTCTTTACTAACTGTTAAATTACAATAAGTGTTATTTCCTTTGATTGGTTGTAATCTGTTTTTATGATGTACTAAACGGCCTTCATATAATTGTTGTTTATTTGTTACTATCGTTAACATTTTTCGGTTGTTCAATGTTTATTACTTTATATTTACATTCTACTGTGTTTTTCCATTAAATTCCGTGATGTTTAAATGCCTCTAAATGCAACACCTATTCACTGCGTATGAATTTACGAGTAATTTACATAAGTAGTTCTCAAACAGTGATTTCTATGTTATCGGTTAAAAAATGTATTTCATGAATGCTGTCAAAACACCATGTTTTATAATTATTCAACAAAAAGTTGACTTTATTGTTAAAAGCAACAGTTTAAGAGTTATTTATCATGGATTATATTTTCATGCTCGTCGATCACATCTCAACAGTCTATGTGAAAACCAGTTTAAACCGGTTTTACAAAACAGCTGTTCTTGCTGTTACTTATTCACTCCCTCCGTGATCTGCACTTTATATCGATTTATTTAAGTAAACATTGATTTCTTCAGTAAGGGAATGTAAATATAAGCATTGAATGATTTATTTTTGACGTCGTCGTGTCAATAACTGCCGCCAGATGAGCAGACAAATTATCATAACGCGCTAACGCGCGTTATTCAATTTGTCTGCTCACCTGACGGCAGTTATTGACACGACGACGTCAAAAATAAATCATTCAATGCTATAATAACTTCACATTTTAACCAACGACAGAAATACATACAAAAAAAAATTCGATGTGGTTTGTTGACTTATCAAATACGGTTAATCACCAGTCAAAAAAGAAATTTGTTAATTTTTTTTTCGGCAGCAGTTTTGAATTATACATGTAATAAATAATCTAAAAATCTTTATTTTTTTCAGTCATAATCTTGTAATGTATCTATTATTATAATATTAATATCCGTGGGTAAAAACTATCCACTGTTAAAATTATGACAATTTCCTAATCGCAACTACTCGAGACTTTTTGACAAGCCAAAAATAACCTAATATGTATTATATGGAAATTCTTCAACAGATTTTGGTTAAAGTACATTCGTTTTATAGATAGCGTATGTTTATTTACGTTCAAGGATAACAAAATTCAGTTCAGTGATGAGCCTGTCTGCTCCGGGTCAGAAATAATCATAACCTACCGATGACCACTGTGCGTCAGATCGTTATTATGGACTATATCTCATTTACTTATTAGGATGGGAATGTTGTATCACAGTGTCCGCATGTATAAAATAAGGATGCGGGGGAAATACAGCTCTTCAGTAGTCAACTGTAGGCTGTCTTCCTATCCCCTTTTTTTATACAGATACAATAAAATGAATATTAAATTGATTCAGCGGGTTCAAATAAACTTTTATTTTCGGAGATTTTTTTAAATATAAATATTAATGTTGATAAATTTCATTGTAAATAATACATGGATTCGTATTTAATTTCAAAATGTCGTACAATATGAAAATGTTATAACTTGAATAAAGAGAAGTCAACTGGAAGCTGTCTTTCTGTCTCCTCTTTTTATACAAATTGGGACAGGGGCTACTCTTCATGTAGAGTAGGAGCCTTTCCAGAGTAACGCCTTGGCTAGGGCACCCGCCAGGTGTGGGCATGTTTGGAAAACGTAAGATCCCGAGGATCAATATTATAAATAGCAGGGTGATAAATGCATGAACGTGTGTGGTAATAACAACCCCTTGTTTTATAAACATTAAAATAAACGAGATTTGAGATAAACTTCATGAAACCAAATGATTAAACATTAACTATGCTACACACAAGATATCTACCCAATTCTTTGAACTAATGAGAGGTAACTCCATTTTGATTAAAATTTTACATCTGGTGAAGTAATACTGTAGTCATCATTCGAGGGTTTTTTCCCCAAGGTCTCCCGAAAAGGTAAGAAAAGATGCAACCGGACAATTGATATGTATCTATTTAAAGTACAATTTTTCAAGGATCTGCTTAGTATGTATTTCTCTTAATACAATAAAGTTTCTGTAGAAAAGCAATTTGTTACTTTCAACGGTAGACATAAAATGTCGATCGACTGCAACCATTAAACTGATTAAAGTATTTGATATTACATGTCGATCAAGATAACACTCATAAACTTAAAAGCAATATTCGATCTGCCCGTTGCCTCTAAATATCAACTACTTTGACAATGAAATTTTTACAACTTTTCCATGATTTTTATTCATATGAGAGTCATTGCCTGAGGGAAATTTCATTACATACATAAGTTACAAAATGGTTAAGTCGTGAATTTAAGTCTGCTTAAAATATTTCATTAATCTACATCGCACAAAATTATCGACCTCTTTTCTCCATTTTACATTTTAGAAGAAATCGTGTTACAGTACCCTGATTTTGACACTGCTTTGTCGTGAAACTGAGCTAAAGATGTGAAAAAACCTCTCCTTTATTTTATGAGAAATGCAAAATGAATTAAATATAAATGTATTGCGCAGAATCCTCGATATATAGAAAAACACCCAAAATACCCCCCCCCCAAAAAAAAAGGCCAAAAAAAGAAAGAAGAAAAACAACAAACGAAAACAAACAAATAAAACAAAGACCATTTGAATTAAAATAGTAAATTGTTAAATTTGATAATTCAATTTTTTTTTAAATTTCCTCAATAGTTTTTACATATAGATTAAATTTTGAAATTCGGGGGGGGGGGGGGGTGATATTGGTATTCAATAATCGACGATTTGTGAAGTTTCGAGAGAAAAAATCGTTATTTTTATAAAAAGTTATTATGTATAACCATACACCGCTAAAAAAAAATATGCCTTTAGAAATTATAGCATCTATGGGTTCAACTGCATGCTTCTGCTTTCCATGGGGGTAAATCAATTTTGAATAGACTTGAGATATTTGTACTGAATGAAATTGATGTAAAACATAAAATAAACATCGCGGGTTTGAATTATTGAAAATCCTCACACACTTTAAATGTAAAGAATGACCCAGGATTATATTCTTTAAAAATGCGTAGTTTTTTCCCCCAGTTGTTCATTCAAACGAAACTATTACAATTCATCTATCAATATCGACCCATGAAACTAACAAGAGGCCCATGGACCACATCAGTCACCTGAGTATCAGTTTCTTGCATCATTTCATTAGTTTTTTTTAACATTTTACTAATATATTTCTATGTTCAAATTTAAACCCTCTTGGGTCCCAGTATTGGTCCGGGGGTCACGATTTTAACAGTTTAGAATTTACATCGTTTGAGGATGCTTGCACTATAATATTACAAATTGGAGCATTGTAATTCTTGTTGAGAAGATTTTAAAATATTTTCTCTATATATTTCTATATTATACTTTGAAACCCTCTTGGGGTCCCAGTATAGGTCCGGTGGTCATAATTTTAACAAAATCTACAAATGGAATCTGCATCATTTGAGATGCTTGCAAAGTAATCTCACACATTGTAGCATTGTAGTTCTTGAAAAGAAGATTTTTTATATATTTTTGCTATATATTTCTATGTTCAAATTGAGCTTGCATAGTAGTCTTACAAATTAGAGCATTGTAGTTGTTGATCAGAGGGTTTTTAAACATTTTCCCTATATATTTCCATTTTAAACTTTGAACTGCTTTGGGGCCCTAGTATTGGTAAGATTTGTTAAAAATGCTGTAATTTTTGTTGGTTTTTTGCTTCTTAAGAAAAAGATATTTTAAAGACATTTACCCTGTTTTTACTGTTTCGCAATTATCTCCCTTTTCTGAAATAATTTGCCCTTTATTTTAAAAATTAAACATCGGATATTCCCTTCCCATCAGGATTCTTTGTACCAAGTTTGGTTAAATTTGGCCCAGTGGTTCTAGAGAAGAAGTCAAAAATGTGAAAAGTTTACAGACAGAGGACAAACAGACGGAAGGACGGACAACAGGTGATCAGAGAAGCTCTCTTTAACCTTCGTTTCTGGTGAGCTAAATTGATATCGAGGCCGAGTACACTTTGAATACTCACGCTTTGAAATTCGCGCAGCGTTTCGTTTGCAATGTGACATCTTTTTGCTTGGTTGACTCCATGGCGTTAAAGTTTTAACTGCAGATATTCAGCCAAATTTGTCGAAAAAAGCTCGTTTGAGGGGTAAAAGTGATATTTTATTGTAAAATAATCGTACAAGTCTTGAGTTGTAAGCTATATTTGGACACGGTTCGAAAACGTGAACAGAATTCAGCTAGCCTGACCCTCTGTAGCGTTTTCTTTTCCCGCCCAAATATAGCTTAATACATGTATTTCAAGACAGTAACCACGTATTTTATATTAATAACCCCTTAATATGCGATATTATATATATATTTATGACTTAAATATGTCTGAATGTTTTAATGATATTGTGAAGATCACCATTTGCGCCTTTGTCAAATAAATTATACCAATTATCTGACAAATCTCGGAAATGGAGCATACAAAAATTAATTTGATAAGACCCCTGCAGGAACAAACCAGGAGGTAAGAGGGTTTTTTTATTTGATAATTTGATAATTTAATGCCTTTATGCCTTTTGGCAATAACGTTTATGTGTGGAACAGAAAAAAATCCCTAGGGCAGAAGTTTGAAAAAAATGTAAAAATGTGCAAAACTGATACATTTCAAGCAAAATCGGTCCTAGTATGTTAAAAATAAACACATTTTGAGATGGCCCCCTAATCATACGATATGGTAAAAGTCTGATTTTTATCTTGAAATAATAATCCTATCAGCAGAAATTCCTGTAAAAAGAGTTTCATAAAAAAAAAAAAACTAGAATAAAATAAATTAGACTCGACCTCGTTAAAGCAATATGAGCTGCAGATTTCATTTAACTTTAATGACTTTGCACACAATTGTCAGTAATACGTGTATTCTTTGGGGAAAATCATTTAAGTTAATGCTATGTTTATTGCATAAGCATTGCTTGTGAGGAGGGATAAATTATAGAAAGTTAAATAGGTACCAAATTTGACTCGTAATAAAGTAAAAAAAAAAAGATTTCAGTAATCTTTAATGGTTTCCATGGTAACATTTTCACAGTACTGGTTTCTTCATCAATATTCATCTATAAAACGAAAATTGACACAATACCAAAAGTTGTTTTGTGTCTTTGATAGCAAATATCATTGGGCAAATCCTTATCATATGGCTTTTGTGTAGGTAAGATAAGCTTTTTTTCTTATCTTTAAACTCGGTTTCCACGGTAACGGTTACCCCAAGCAACCAATTTGTATCGTCTTTTTGTTTTTCTCTAAGGTGTTTCTATGAATGAGACATTGAATAGATGCTGACTATTCGTGGCCAGATCCCTATATATATATATATATATATATATATATATATATATATATATATATATATATATATATATATATATATATATATATATATATATATATATATATATATAATATAACTTTAAAGATGCCTAGTGTTGTTGATTCTATCCTGTGCTTTATATATATATATATATATATATATATATATATATATATATATATATATATATATATATATATATATATATATAATAAAAAACTTTTAAAACACTGTTTCAAAATATTTCGACCGTGTTACCGGTCTTCATCAGTCGGTGTTTATTGTCTATAGCAACACAACGTAGAACATATACTATGACGTCACAATATGAATACAGTCTGGCAAGTGACGTCATACAACAATATTGCGCCAAAAACATATGAAATATAGGTGAGAGTCTATAGAAAGCACATTGATAGCCGTAATTAGTACATAAACAAGTAATATTTGAAAAATGTATAGATAACGGGACATAAAAAAAAAGAAAATGTCTGTAATAATGTAGTCTAAAGACAATAATGTTCCCTTTTGTTTATACCAAAAGGCATATAAGTATTTAATTTTTTCTTCCACAAATTTTCTCTGAATTTTCTGTAAGTTTCATATATATATTGTGCTTTATATATATATATATATATATATATCTTTGGATCTTACTTAGAGTCGATTTATAGTTGCGGGCTCAAATTGGTTTAACACGTTTACACCAAAAGACAGATATCAGAAGTAGGATTTTCCGGAGACACCAGTTAGTTAACTGAGAGTATTATAAAAATTCTAAGGAGCTTAGGTGGTCAACACATTATATGTTCAGATGCATATTCTTATGATTTGTTTAGAAATAAAATATCAATTAGTAAAGAAAAAATCAACATATTTTAGCAATTAGATATAGGAATATTTTTATATATCTCTATATAGAGATTAAGTAATAAATAAATTCTAAATATGGCCGTGATTACCAAATCCTCTTAATCAGACATATGCCGCACTTACCTATTGTATATGTACATATGAATATTACAAAGCAAAACAAACAGTATAATTTGTGATAATTCTAGTAAGATATCCGGGTAGGTTTTCGTTTCATAATGAATCAAAAGAGTCAGTTCATCCTGAAAACTGAGTGCATTTCAACAAACACGGCCTGTGGGTTAATTCATCAGTGACAAATATCACTCTAAGATCTCAAATAAAAAGACACTTCAGTAATAAAAGGGATATAAGATATCCAAAGTAATTCCACTGAGATGCAAAATAAAACAGAATCAATACAATTAGGAAGAGACTTCATGTTTCTTTCAGCAATTATTTGTTTTAAAAGCAGTGAACTGGGAATGAAAAATAGGTCAAAGTGGGACCAAAATAGTAGGTGTCTCATAGATAAATAAACAATATTTCTGTGTCAGAAAATCCATTGACTGATTTGACCAGACCGATAAATTGTCGAGAGGCCAGTAGTCCTACTTAAGGAAATATATCATCTCAGTGCAGATTTACAGATTTGTAGTAAATGTTGCGGTAATTTTCTTTTGCGAAACGACTTTTGCAATTCATCAAAAAGCCATAAACTATGGAGAAAAGCGGTTTTGTGGCCCCAAGAGTACGTCGTATGCTTGCAAAGAAAGTACTACCCAACTTTTTGGCAGATTCGCCATGATTTTTAGTGTCTCTAGTGATCTCATTTATGAAGTGATAAAAATTATATCTTTTATTCGTTCAACAAAACTTCAAGAAAAGGATGGGAATACAGTATGTTTGTAGTAGTAACATTAATTAATAATACTTCGACTGAAATGTCAACTTATATTTTAACGAGAAGTCATGTTACGTAATAGTGAAAAGACAAAAAAGCAGTAGGGTGAATAAATCATTGATACTGCGAGTTCTCTGATAATGATGTTCACATAACTAATAATGGGTTGTTCTCTGTTTCTCTTTTTGACAAGGAATAATTTCATGCCCCCAAAAACCCAAATATGTAGACTCATTTAAATTAAACGTCATACACAAACAAAGATGCTTTTCATAAATTTATTGAACCAAGACAATAAGAAACCGCTGCTCAGCTAGTCAAGTGTACAAGTTACAATGAATAATAGTAGAAACAAATATGATTACATTTAAAATGGGGTTTTACATCCCTATTCACAGAACAAAATAGTTAGTGGTTCCTTAAAATTAAAGGTACTTAAAAAAATTTGATATCAAAACATAAGTTTAAATTAAACCCTTTGCGGCATAAGTATTATCTCTCTGTGTCTTCAATTTACTAAATGACGCCAGTTGTCTATGCTATTTTGGGACAACCTTCGTATATGCTAAATAATAGAGCATTGCCCTCGTCAAATTTCATATGTCTATGATCCAAAGTGAAATAGCAGCCTGTAAAATTAATCTAATATTCTAATATGGCAAAACGGTGAAACTAAACGGAATATAAATATCTAGATATATTGACTTTCATATGAAATAAGCTTTTCCTTGAGGAGTGAAATTTGAGTAAGCATAGGTTTTATTTGTCAGAAATGAAAAGAAAATACTATTGGACAATATGAATCATATTGGAATGTCAATCTGTACAATAATGCTGATGTCAATTTGTACAATAATACATTAAACTCAAGTTTGAAATTTAAAAAATCTATAGAAAAGTTCATCAGATTTGTTTTTTTAAATGAGTAACTCACCCACGATGCAAATGTGGTTCCAAATCTATATACATTGTTATTAATATCATATAGTATGTTTTACTAAATCTCCGTCTAAAAGACAAAAAAAAACCCACCTGCCGCTGGCAAAAATATTCAACACAGTGTCAACGTTTCCTCTGTATAGTTGAGGTAAAACTTAGAATATATTAAACAAATAAAATAAAGGTAATTCTTAACAAGCAAATCTGTTTATCCATACATAGATCTACTGTTTGTGGATAAATAAGGAGAGGTGCAGTAGATCGGATTCCTTTAGCTATTCGCTGGTAATGTTACTAATGCATTAAGATTGTAAAGTTCTATCGAAATTTGATTTGTTAGCTGTAGTGTTGTTTCTAAAAATAGGCAAATTGGTAACAACAGCTTTACAATAATAGGAAGAGATGTAGACAGAGACAAGAATATGACAAACTTGGAGTAGTTATCATTTTCCATGTTCAAATTTCCCAAAAAGGCTGTAGTCTTGGTCGATAAATAGGCTGATATAAAGTTGAATATGTGATTTATTTAATATACCACTTTAATTTATACTCAAGATTAAATTCTGTTAATACATGTATAGTTTAAGAGTCCCTCTAAACAATGTGGGCTAACGTAGGCGTCGTTTTAAACCAAATGTCAACAAGCTTGAGCTAAACTGATTTGCAGTTTCATCGCATTTATTATGTTCCTATAAAAGTATAGAGGACCAATTTAGCTTTTATTGTTTTAAATTGGGACGCTTACTCATGGTAGAATGTCAAATTTCTTTTGAATTCTACTCGTTCTTGAGGAGGAAAGGGACATGTCTATATTGTGGCGTACATTTAATTTAGAAAAAATAACCCAGAGACCTAATAGATGAAAGTTGCAAACCAAAGCTTTAATGTTTGTGCAATGATTATCCTGTCTGAGAGCGCTTAGTTAACTACGGGCCGAGGCTTGCGACGTTGGCTAGGAATATACCGGTATTGATGCATTGACCGAATACAAGCTTTGGGTTGTTGGGTCATAGGTACATGTACTTTTGTGCGGTTAGTACTGAAGTATTGATATTGATTTTTGATCAATGTTATATCATGTTTTTATTCCCCAATTTTGCTAAGTAAAGGCATACATAATGTAGTTCGGTCGGTTTTACTATGATTTTGTTTGCTTGGGTTTTTTTTTTTTTTTTTTGGTTTTTTTTAGGAGGGGATGTGGGTTGTAAAGAACTTTAAAGCTTTAATTCATGCTTAGATATTTAATAAATTTTGAACAGACAGAAACTAATTGTTAGTAAGATACACTTCCATCCGCATCAATTTGCCCATTCCACTGCCCGTTTGTCTAGTGAAAGGTGCAGAGTCTGCATGAAACCACCCAAATCTCAATTGACTGTTATCGCAGTTGATAAATAAAATCTGTGATCGATATCTCTCATCCAACCAGACTTTATCCAAAAAGAGCATCAGTGTTTTGTAAATCTTAGTAAGATACGAATTGCAATTCCATTAAAATCGTACTTACTTTTGTGAACTATTTATCTACTAATATGGGTTATTGAACAGTTCTATACGTTCAAGCTGCAGTTGCTCCTGGAAGCAAAATAAACCCAGATGTTATCTTTCATTCTCATTAATGTCTTTCCGTCTGTTTACAGCTACCTATGGACTGTTTGATACCCTAATCAGGTGCCTTACTATAAGAGAAATCAGTTCAATTTGATGCATCTAATGAAGTCTTTGAATTGCGAGTCTCCTATTGCAACTATTAAAAAGCTGTGAAACGTCAGCGTTTTCTTCATGGAAACTCTGATCGTTTTTTTTCAAAGCCAAATATATCATCAATGCATGGTCGAATGATACAACGAGAAACAAGAAAGTCTACCATTGGCGTCTACGGAAAAGAGGTCTTCATATTTAATTCAGATGTGGAGAACAATTTGCAATTAAGAAAATTCTAAGAAGATTGTAAGAAAGTAATTACCCTTCTTGCACTTGAACCCCCCCCCCCCCGGACAAAAATAGAACTTTTGACTCGGTAAATAGTCTAATTTGAAAATATTTTGCCATAATTGTTCAAATACCGCAACCATCACCCCCCCCCCCCCCAAAAAAAAAAGAAAAGAAGAAGTTCCATTGATATGCCGATGAAGTTTCCTTGCTTATTCATTAATAATATTTATGACGACATTTTCCAAAAGCTGCATGCATATAACCTCAAAAGATACAAAATCACAAATCAAACACCATTAAAAACTAGCTTCCTGACGAACTCAACTTAACGACGTCAGAATCTCTAATAACGTCTGGTTCTGTTTTCCAATTATTCGGGTATATATTTTTTTCCCTTATTTTAATCACGAATTTACCCTTTTTGATTACCGAAGACGTTTGTTTATCTTGCCTTCTATTATCCTTATCCATATCATTAATGACAAAGATAAAGGTACATTGTAAAGTTTGACTTACATACCATAGCTGATTTCTCCCTTAATTGTTCTAAAAACCATAGAGCCAGCTGTATGAATCGGAAAAATTCTGTCTGTAGTCACAAAATTGGCCAAATAGAAACCTGTTTTACGTCTTACATCAAACTAAATGAAAGCGCGCTATTCTAGTGGACCAGAATTTCTGATCGGTAACGATCACTTTCGGAAAGTATATAACTACTATTAGTTAAAGTCAGTTTGCCTACATTGTGCCTCAATTTCCGGGCAAAATGAATGGGTATTAATGACGTCTCATCTAAGGAAATTAATATTGATCACGGGAGAAGATATTTTCTATGATGATGTGCAATTTAACGCAAATCTCGCTATTTAGCTGTAATTGCTTCTTTGTATTAGGAAAATCTAATTTGTGGGGGTAATGTTCTCGAAGTTTAATTTGTCGAGGTATTGAGATCAAATACAAAGCGTTTTCGTTCTTTGTGTGCTGAAATTAATATCAATAAATATCTATCGAAATTACCCAGATATCCATCGCGCAATGTAAATAATATCATCAAATATTTGCATAAAAATCTCACTTTTCCTTACAATGGTTATGCTTAGTATAGGAGTTGTCTGACAGTAATATACAGTGTACAATCCCGTGTCAGAATGCAAACCAAATGGGTTAAAATCCAATTTCGATGCCATAAAATGCTTCATAACCCAGTTGATTAGATAATTAGATCTTGTGTTTTTTTGTAAGAACATCAATGTGTTCACACTGACTGTCTTCTGAATTTGAAGACGCATGCCATTCTCAACAATACAGTTAACGAAATCCAATTCTATACTTGGACCGATTTTACGATCGGTAAACAAGTCAAGATTTATGAGGATTCCTATGCATCGCAGGTTATGCCAAACACGAGTTTAATTTACACTTCATTTTCAGCGTAGAAGCTTATACGTGTATCGTGTTTCATGCAAAAATTGACCCGAACTGTACCTCTCTAGTTTGCACATATATTGCTATTAAAAGACTTTGAAAATCTCCGTCATGACTGTAGAATATAGTACACGTTCTACAAAGCAACCCTTCCCCCGAATGTTGACCTTATCCATACAGGCACTAGGGACATGTATTTCTTTTCGACCCTTTTCAATTTGCATAATATTCTATTGATTATGTAACCTATTCGATTTAAAAATCGCGTTTTCTACTGACATAGAAGGATACTCTATTTTTATTCGCAAAGTCTCCCTGGGCATTTCCGTCAAGCGGAAAACAGCCTCAAATGTATTAAGAGGGCTCGATGGTTGAAGTAAAATTAGTAGACTGAATTTATCTCCTTTAGAAGAAGAGCTCAAAATAAAACTAGAGAAAAATACCCAAAATTCAAAAGGTCAAATATACGGATTTTTCTCACTAAATAGTGGTTTATTGCAAAACAAATCATGTTTTTAAATTTTTAGCACATCCGATAGCTGATTTGTAGACCTTCCAGCATCCTTAATAAGTAGACGTAAACTTAACTAGAATTGGAAGGGTTTACTAATAGAAAATCTTCTGGAAGTATATACTCTATTGTGCGGAGGGTCTAAATATAAAGACCGTTTTACTCTTTCTTAGATAAATGTATTTAACTACAAAATAATTTTGCGAAGCCAATTTCATTTCAAATATAATTCCAAACGTTTTTTTATATCAAGTTTTAAAAATAAATTCAAACATTTAACCTTAAGATAGAAAATTAGACTTGTTAAGACATTGCCTTTAGTCAAACTAGTTGAATAAAGAGAACCTGAGCAGCTGTGTTCCTTTAATTGTTTAATCATTAAAAAAAATTTACAGTTAATTAATACAAAGAAGTAGGCAAGATCTCATTAGACCCGAAATACTAACCTCAATACACAATTAAAGGCCCGCGGTAGATGTGTACCCAACATATTATGTAATACCCACGCAATTATCGTCTTTGTATTGTCTCTTTTGTCTTTCAACTATTATAGCAAAATTTTATATATGTTGAGATCGATATCTGTATCAAAACTGGAACATTGCGACAGCAAAGTCATATTTGGGAAGAGATGGGATAAAATGGTTGACTGGTAGATTGGTTGATTGATAAGATGGTACATGTAGCTAACTCTTTAAAGTCTGTTGAAACTCCCATGTTTAGTTCTGAGACGCCACAAAAATAAAAGTTAGTTAAAGCATTTTAAAGATCTTTACTGGATGGACTTACGAGCAATCACTAGCAAGGTTCTTGGGTCAACACCTACCGTGACTATAGACCACGCTTTATAATTATTGACCAACAGTTAGAGGAGTTAGCGGGAGAACAGTTACAAACCCAGTGTAAAACGCTGACGGAAGTCAAACAATCGACATTTTTTTTCCATTTGGTTGTTGTTTTTTGTATGCACGAGTTAATTAAATGTCCCGGGGGGGGGGGGGGGGGTAGATGAGGTGGCGAGGATGTTCAAACCCGGGATTAAGGTACCCGGTTGAGGGTATCATATGGTACCTACATTGTATGCAACTGTTTTGTTTTGTACTACAGTACGGAACTCATGCGGTTTCCGTCCTGTACCTGGTTGCGTCAGTTGATGTCCCATATATCGAACGTTCGTGGTTAGTACACTCTCCCATTATATAGGATACCGGTTTGTCGCCGTCTAGTCTTGCTGTTATACATGTATACTTACAAACGGTGATTCCTAAAGTTCTTTGCTTGATGTCCGAAACGGTTTCGGTAATCGAACAATTAACTGTTTAAAACAATGAAACACGAGGATGGCGTAAACCTTCAACAGCAGCGGGGGCAATGTCCATTTACAGTTAAATTCTAACAGGTCAAGTTTTGTCGCCGGCTTTCATTCGTTGGACGTCCGTAAGCGTTATCTGGTATAGCGTTACAGGGCCATCATTAAAAATCGCGGTAAGGGATTGATCCTACAACTTTTTACATTGTGATCAAACGAACCAAACAAAATTAACAGAAGGTTTATATTACCGTTTCGATAGTATCCGTGACCATTAATTACTTTCCAGTAGGATTACAATGATCACAAATAACTTGCTATGAATTTCAAATTAAACAAAAAGTTGTCTGCTACCAGGGTATTCTATCTTTGAGACTAGGTTGTGACAAGGGTCCTTCAAGCAAAGACATCGAAAATAGATTAATTAAATTTTCATAGAAAAAATTCTTTGGTTTTCGCTAAACGTTCGTTGATTCTAAGTATAGTTCATTGCATGTTTCGATACACGTATCTCTTGACATATCTCTTAATTGGGATGGATTTGAGTTCGCATCTCACACCAATCCCAGTGAATTGCCAAGCTGTGAGATTCAGCAGAGAAACAATTTTGAGCGTAATACAGCATAATTTTACAGATCATAATAAATCACTATGTCTCAATATCTAATGTTGAAAAAGGATAGAACAGTCCAATATAAATACGATCGTACGTGGAAGAACTACTCCCTGGTGCATCGTTTGTGAAAAACGTGAAATGCAATGAATTGGGCCTTAATGTTATTTATACGAAATGATTTCTTTGCGTGAGACGATTTCACATCGAATATTTAGAACACCGTAGCTGATATAAGATATTTTAACAGCTTCATATGACTCTTATTTCAGCAGTGTCAATAAAATATTAAACTATCAAACTTATTAATATTAATCGATTAATTAAGCCTTAAAATGATTTTTGTATTGATGTATAATGACTTCATTATAAAAGACTTTTAAAATTGTATTTCAGACAAGGTACATGTATATTTTGAACAATTTATTTACAAACTATTGACAATTTTTAGATTTTTGAAGAAAGACGCTTAACGTTAAAAAATCTACATATTCAGCATCATTTGATTTTTAAAAAAAGAGGAAAATAGACATGCAATGTTTAATGTACAATTTTACCTGAACCCACATTTGTATATTGATTTTTGGCTATTTCTTTTAGGAATTGAGAACAAACGTAGTCCTTGAGAAACAATTGACCAATAATTACTATGTGACTAACTCGGTTTGAGTATAATCCCACAAAAAGTATCAATAAAACCATGTTTGTTGAGTGAAAAGATTGTGATAAGAAGGCTAATAGAAGGTTGCAGTTCAAGTTTATTACTTAATAAACTTCGTTTATGAGCTGTTTATATAAATTATAACATTATGACAATACAATAACAGTTTTGTCTCATAGTCAATTGGTTTTGGTTGTATGTGAAATGTAACCTTACCCGCAACCCAAAACCTGAACATTAGAGAGAAAAAAGAATACGATGACGTCATGAGTTTCATACGATAGTGTGTCAAAAAGGAAAAGTTTTACTTTGAATAAAATATTCTATACATGTACATCAAAATGGCTTAACACAGCCATATATATAAATCGAGAATCTATTTTTTAGACGTATGTTTTCATGAATAATTGTTAAAAAGCCGGTAGAGTTCTTTAAATATTATACATTACTTTTTGTATTTTTTATTTCCAGAGAAACTGAAAAAAAAATGTTTTGGTTGCTTACAAGATATTTAAGAACTTAAATAAGTTTGGTCGCCAGCAAAGTATATCGATATCTTTTTAATACATATCAAGAAGAGATAGGAAATAAACTAAATAGAATTATGATTCTGAAAATTTGTTCACACGATATTCAGTTTAACTTTTTTGATAGAATGATCAACAACAATCAACATTTTACCCGCAGTTTAATTGCAATTGGGATCGGTCAAGATTTATAATGAATTTGCAATTTGTTTAAAGTGTTGCAACTTAGTCTCATCTGTTTATTGAAAAAAATTGATGATTATCTAATGAGCATATCAATTAACCAGGGACTTGTGTTGTGTATTATTTTGTAGCTTTATTCTTTTTATTTGTCTCAACAATATTTAGCGAGTTTATTAACATGCACTTACAAATAAAGGACAATGCATATATTAAAAGAAAAATTGGGAGTACAAATCAAGAAGCTTATATAAATCCCTCCTTTACATTGTAGGTAACAAAGTTATAAGAGATGAAAGTTCCATATAAAAAAAACCAGTATGCTTATAAAAAAGAAAAAATCCAAACCATATCGATCCGAAAATTGAAGAAAAAATCCCACTTTAATATGTGCATGAAAATAAGTGAGTTGCATATTTTACCTGTCATTGACCATTTTATTCTTTTAAATCCAAGTAAGAAATCTAGGATTTTTCTGTTTTTATTTTTGCCCTAATACAGTATATTTATAATTTTGTTTGAAGCTATTACTGCTATATATCCAAAATCTGTTGCTAGTTTTGCGATGTTGTTATAAACCAAACCAAAGGTTTGTCAGTATAATAAGTCACATATCAAATATAAGCTTGTGACAAATGAGAGAGATAATTTATTGGTATCATAAGATACCGAGGTGAGTTATTAATTGTATTAATAGTTCTTAATTTATGAATTCGTGGGCGTGAAATGCAACAAAAGAAAAACGGCATTGAGGAAAAGACATGATAAGAACATTGTTTACAATGTGTAGTCGTCTGAAAATACTTTTATGGTTATGAAAAAATAATTTATTCATTCTAAATTTTCCTTAGGAATGAATATTAATAATACATCAAATCATACAAATCAACAAAAATCATGTATATGTTTGTATAAAACAACATGACTTGTAGTTTCATTTTGCTGGAAAAACCTGCTAATAATACAATTCTGCATAAATCAACTTTAACCATAATGATAAATAGTATTAAATTAGTAATTTTATCATACCATATATAAAAAAGATGTCTGAACAAGGTATCTATATAGCAACCCAATTTTTTGTGCATCATGACATTAATTTCAATTTTGCTTCTGTTAGGGCCTCTAAATAGCCCCCCCCCCCCCCCCGCAACCACCACAAAAAAAAAATACGTCAGACAGACGAGTATTTATAAACCATACTATTTTTCATCACTTTTTATATTTGAATTACAATTTCCAAATAAATAATTGGCATGAAACTACAGCTTATATTGCTACACCCAACAGAATTAAGATCATCCAATGTTCATAGCCTGTAATATTTGATTCATTTGTTCGTTAATTTACTTATATGTTTAAAAACTCTGACTTTGGACTACTTAATAACACACCTACATGTATGTCACGGTATTCACATTGCAAATAATACCACGTACTGAATGCTTACCGTTTTTTTTCTCACTGTTAATTCTACATAGATATATATAAGCGTTAACTAATGATAATTGAAATTTGACAAGGGTCAGAAGTGCCAGGGGACGATTTCAGTAAAACGCATGTAAAATCTTACCTACTTTAAGAAATCAAATCAATCACGGAGAGCCAAATAAAGTTGCGGAACCAAGTTTTCCTTTCCAGTACAAGGCTTCATCGATCAGAGTCTCTTCTTCACTGCAGGAGATAGCTATTCATCATGAGAGTGCAGATTCTACTGAATGGTACGTCTCCGACTCTCATCATTAAAAACTTCGCTTTAATGAATGCGTGCTCATGGTCATGCGAGGTAGCATTCTGTACCACACTTCAAAGTCAGTCTCAGATCTCCCCGGTATTTTTGTTGGTTTTTTTTTAGAGAGAGAGAGAGAGAGAGAGAGAGAGAGAGAGAGAGAGAGAAATCGAACTCTGAAATTTAATAACCAAATCATGTTTGCCCTATCATTTAAAGTATATTAAAATAACGATCCTTTGGCTCATGTTAACTTGGTTTTCTGTCGTTAACAGCCTTTGAGACCTACATATGTACCATTAATTTCTCTGAAACCATAGTCCTAATAATTTAGAGTCTATTTTAAAATCAGTTTTCCAAGGTTTGAACCAGTTTTTATTGTAAAGGTATTTTTGAGTAGGAATGATTTTTTTTTCTTAGTTTCCCGAGTTTTGTTGATGAAATTTCAAATGTTAGATAATAATATTTAAACATTCATTTACAAAAACAAAAACGATGCATTCGTGTTCTTGGGGACATCGATGTGGTGTACCTTTATGATAGAAGTATAAACATTTTCCCCCCATTTAATATGTAAAAGGAAATATGGATTTCCCTGCAATTGTATTTAGAAGAAATATTTTTCGTTTTTCAAGAACATGTGTAAAATGTAGTTTATTTTTTTTTTTAGAATTTAACATGATTTCCAACACAAGCTATAAAGGGACGTATTGTTATAATTATATAAGTTTTATATAGTCTGATATTGTATCGATACTATGAAGGAATCTTGATTTACAGAAAAATACCCTTCAATATATGTATACCGATATATTTTTTGATAAACAAATTTACATTTTTTATGCAAGACCACTTTCAGAAAGTATATGTTATATATGATATCGATGTTTCTAATCAAAAATTTATTTATAATTTTTTTTTTAATGTTAAAGTATTTTTGTACCAGAGAGACCAAAATATTGACATTGGTATTAAGCATAATCTAACATTAAGTCTGCATTGAAAACAATATTCATACTTTTTTATGTTATCGAGATTTATTCGTTATGGCTTAAAATGTGAGATGTATACCTTATATGAATATCTTCTCACAATCAAGTTCAATCAGGCTCCTTTAAGCCTAGGAAGGCATACTGGCAAGGAAAACTTTTATTCAATGACTTTGATCGTTTGCTTTACATGTACCGAAAGAACATATGATTACAGTGTCCAGTGAGAACTTTAGATCTAAATAATAGAATAGCATCCAGTGCATTTGACACAGATTGGTATAATATGTTCAATTTCAATCAATATATTATTTCAATATCACTGCCTAATCCAGTGTTGTTTGAAAACAGATGAAGGGAAAGAAGAGCGACATTTGTCTAGTATAGTACTTAGGTATGCAAAAACAGTATTCTGTAGCTGATTCGATAAAAAGAATTATGGGAAAGGCAGACTCGTTAAAATATCAAATCGCTGTGATTTAAATCACCATTAATGGATTCTTCATTCAATTATAAAAATTACATATATCGAAATTGTAAGAGATGATCGCAAGAATTGTTTTCACACTGTGCTGATGTGGTGTCAAGAAACTTGTTAAGTTACAATAATATTGGAATTTAACACATCGTAAGTTCCCAGGTGAGTTTTATAATCTAATGTTTTTTGACACAATGTTTAACGTATGTATGTTTAAAATACAGCTTATGATCTTCTTCCCGAAATTTCAGTGTTTCTGAAAAATAATATGCACGTGATAACTACACATTTTTTGTTTAATCTATGATTAATACAAACAGACGTCATTTTCGAATTTCCTGCAAACTTCTCCATGGCGTAAGTCATTAGAATTTGCCCTTCTTTCAAAATCCTTTTATGATTTGTACTAGGCCTAAGTCTTTTCTTTCTAATTACCGGATAAGGATAGATCAATTTGTATTTATGCACATTTTATAGAAAATACCAACCGGTACCAAATCAAGATTTACGATTCTAGATAACAATATCCTCATTCCTTACCCTTAAACACTGTAGTGTAGATAAGAACAAACATCAAGACCAATTAATATTCTTGAAGTACCTTCTTATGACGTATGCTAGCTATGCACTTATGTTGGATTGCATTATGTTTAAATGGTAATTGGGTACTGTGTTTATGATCCTTGAGGTTACACGTAATGCAGGAGACCTATAACTACCAATTTAAAAAAAAGTTAACCTCACCTAAACAACGTTATAGAGAAATTAAATCGAGGTGAAATACGAGGTTGTACCCAATTTACCTTTTTTAGTTTCCATTAGTTTACTTCCATTCGACTAATAGTAATGTAAACGGAAATTCAGAAGAGACAAAATTATTTTCAGCATCATTTAAGAACAAATTGATGCCATATTTATTCGCTTTTTGACCAATTGGGACATGTCTGTTGCAAAACATTGCAACAAAACTGTTGATAATTATTATGTCAGCTAGAAATAAGGTAACTGTTACATTTGGTCTACATTTGCGGACGGGCAAATTGAATTCACTGAGATGACCTTGAGTATTGAAAGTCCAGGCAATGACAAATGTAGGTCAAATGTGTCTTTCCAACTAGAAGTGATATCAAAATCAAAGCTTTGTCTTGTGGCCAGGGATTCTGATAAATGCCGAATGAAGACCACCACTGCGCTAATTCCTTTGTTGTTCCGGCGTCACGGAAACTCGCCAACATAACACGAACGTAATGAGATTCTGGCACGAGCCAACCGTGGCGGGAGTTCCTTCGCTCACTATGCCGCGAAGACAGAATGACATCGCAGCAGGTCATTGACCAGATAAAACTTAACAACACAGAGAATGTGTGAGTTCTAAAGGAATTACACTGATGTTCTCGTTACATTCAAACCTTGCACATTTCAAAGACATATTTTGCATGATCTGCATTTTCAACGAAAGTTGATGAGAATCAAGCAATTTACTTATTAGCAATAATATGAAAATATGACCATTTTGAAAAAAAAAATCTCTTCACATTTATACCGGTAATAATCTTGCATGTTGAAAAGACACATTTGAAAAAAAAAACCACATTTTAAATACACCATATGATTTGCATGAAGATATTTTTTACTACTTTACGAAAGTTTAAGAGACTCAAATTATTTCAGCAGTTCATCGACAAGATTTTGAACATGTAACCATTATTGAAGAGAAAAATACAAACAAAACATAGTTATTATAAAATGCAGTGTAGATTCGCAATTGTCTAAATACTGTAATACATGTAAAAAAAAAATCGTTAGGTAAAACATGTTCATGTTTTGGGATATATTTAGAGATCCATTACCTTTTAAATGAGTCGACACAAATTACGAGGACTCGATGATCATAGCCATTTTAGACTGTATTGCTCTCCTTTAGAAGAAGATTTCTATATTAAAGTATAGGAAAATACCAAAATTTAAAAGGTAAAATTTATGGATTTTGCCTTTACTAAATAATAGTTAATTAATAATAGCCAATTAAACCTTATCTAAAATTTTTAGGTAGAATTGATGCTTAATTTGTTGACCATCCAGCCTCTTTAGGAAGAATTCCTCCCCCGCTGATCTCAGGTACATAATTAATGCTTAATACATCCGGTATTGTCTTTAATGACATCCTCGGGAAGCCTCATTCAATTTATGGAGAACGTATTCTGCCTTAAGCCTTCATTTAACTGTAAAAAAAAGAGGAGACGCGCATAAAACTTGCAATGAAATCTTATCACAGTATTACGATTCCAGGACGACAATTAGCATCAAACCTTAAAAGTAGGTTGGGAATTACGTGAGAGCTGGCTGGAAAGAAATTCTAGCGGTAACTGTAATAGAATTTTGTATCATTTTTGGGGACTACACTTTCAGAGGCCTTAGGATTTCATTTTTTTAATCAAGTTTATTGTACTTTTATAAGAAATACAAGTTGCTGTCCTTTAAAAAAGGACTACAATGCGTGTACCATTTGCATGTGTTTTCAACGAAACGTGAAAGCCTTAAGATTATCAGACACCACCGACTCTAGCCCTCTGCTTTTAACCACTAAATTTGTACGTTGTATTACGTATACATGTATGTATAGCCCTGATATTTTATCTCAGAATTTAAAGGATTCATACTTCTAAAATAATTATGATCTATCTATGAATGAAGTTTGCGTGTATAGTATCAGGCATTCGGTGAATTCTACTATTAGCGCGCACATTACGATTCGCACTACTTTGTTAACTATGCAGTGACAGCTTTGTGTAAATTAAAAATTTCATATTTTGATGCATTTGTCTTGATATTTAAACTTTTATACAGTGACATGATTATTCAATCATACTTAAATGCTTAAAAAAATTTAATCGGGAAGTTCTCTAGTCTCGCCTACTATAAAAGTAAAGTTAAGTTACATGTTTATTCGGAAAACAACAAAACATTGCAAATTATGCTATTTGATGCATGTTGTTATTTCGGCATAACATTAACTTATTTCATAATACTGATAGTTCATATCACATGCCAATCATCTCTTTAAAAGGAATACTTTGTTTCTGTACTGTTTACCGACAACTTTACAATTACAGCGCCTTTGAACTTATGTGTGCATTTGGCACGGAATCCCGATCCCGATTCAGATAAACGTGTGCTAGCCTGGTTCCCTTAGCTACCTATTACGCACAGGAACCAGGCTAGCTCATGCGCAGGCTAAATTTTCCCCATAGCATCCGGTTTAACCTCGCTTATATATTTTCTGCGTGGACCTCAGGGTCCACGCAAAAAGCACAGTGAATCTATTTGGAAGATATACATAATGTAAATCTACTGTAAGGTATAATACTATTAATAATATTACGGATGATTTAGCACATTTGATATCACAATGTCACAACATAAATGTTACAAACTAAAAAAATCCCACATATTTAAACAAAAAAAACAAAACAACGTAGTGACATAACTATTGTGAATAGTGAATAATGATATGTATCAGTTTAGATCACAATTATTGTCTTTTGATGAAGTCAACACATATATTGACCGATATCAAAAGGCTATAATTGTTTAATTTTAATCAATCAAACACTTATTCTTTTCAAGAGTAGAAAACGGTATTCATTTAAGCAATAAAATGCTTTTTTTGGTGATTCATGCGGGATATGAACGTAGCGACATTACAGAAAAAATACATAACCCGCGTTTTCTACTCCAGAATAAAACCTAATTAACGAGGCCGAGTACAGAACGAGTACGCACGCTTTCGCGCAGCGTTTCATTTGTACTGTGACGTCATCTTTTTGCTTGGTTGACGCCATGGCGTGATAGTTTCAACTGCAGATATTCAGCGAAATTTTTTGAAAATGGCTCGTTTAATGCGTAAAATTAATGTTATATTGTGGAATAAACATATTTGTCTCGAAGTATAAGCTATATTTGGGCTCGGGTCGAAAACGTGAAGAGGGTTCAGCAGGCCTAACCCTCTGTCACGTTTTCTTAACCCGCCTAAATATAGCTTAATTCATATATTTCAAGACAGTAACCATGTATTTTATATCAATGACCCTTAATATGTGATGTTATATATTTTTTTATTACTTAAATATGTCTGAATGCTTTAATATTACTATATAGATCACCTTTTCCGCCTTTGTCAAATAAAAAATAGCAATTATCTGACAAATCTGGGAAGTTGGGCATACAAAAATCAACTTTGATAAGACCCCTGGAACAAACCAGGAGGTAAAAGGTTTTTTTTATTTGACCATTTGATGCCTTTTAGCAATAAATTTAATATGTAGAACAGAAAAAGAAATCCCTAGGGCAGAAGTTTAAAAAAAATGTGCAAAATTGATACATTTCAAGCGAAATCCCATAGGGTCCTATGTTAAAGTTTAACAAACTTTGAGATGACCCCCTAAACAAACGGTGTGGTAAATGTCTTATTTTTTAATCTTAGAATAATAATTATTTCAGTAGAAATTCATGTAAAAAATTTCATTAAAAAATCTAGGGCAGAACTAATTAGACCCGGCCTCGTTAAATGCATATCTGAAACTCCTCGGCAAGTTTGTGTATAGGATAAGGTACTCGGGTGACCCTAAAGGCTTATTGGTCTCTTGGTTTTTTTTTGTTTTGTTTTTTTTTTGTTTCATAAGTTTTGTTGATTTTTTATGAAATTTCAGATGTTAATTTGATAAATGCGTTTAGGTGGATCGATGAGTAGTGTATGTTTTTGATAGAATTATAAAACATTTTCCCCCACCGTATATGTCAAAGCAAGGAAATATGGATTTCCCTGCAAATGTATTCGATCGGAAGAAATATTTTCATCTTACAAGAACATATACCGTAAAAAAAACCTATCAAGGAATCTTGATTTACTGAACAATACCCTTCCATAAAATTGATATGAAAGGTAGTTATAGTGTAGTACGAAAGGTTTCAAATTTATTCACATGACCATTTAGGTTATAAAGGATTATTGTGCATAGGGTCTATTCAGGATTAATACATTTATTGATATATATTTTAAGTACATTTTTAAAATAACTAGTTCACTATGGAGAAATTGCAAACTAATAATTGTGTTTACCAGTATTATAAGGTTTTGTCAAAAATAATATAATAACACCGTTATGTCTCTATACTATATCGAGTGCAGTTTGTTCTGTAAAAATTCTCTTTGGAACCATTAAATTCAGTCATACAGTATTTTTACATGATTTAAGTTAAGTCTACTTAGATTTTTTCAGAAAATTGTTTTGAATATCTCTTCCTTTCTCGTTTGTGCAAGTTTTCTGACCAAAGGGAATACGAGAACCATCAATTTTTTTTCAAAACAAGAATCTCTATCTAAGAATGATTCCCCTTGATATCTAAAACAGAGATCTGACAAGAGCACTTTTCACTTATTAGATTCTGAACGATCTAAACCGGTTTTCCCCACCCACTTTTGCAGAATGACCGTACTTTTAAAAACCCTTTTACCAATAAAAGTAAGAACAAATCGTACATAATCTAGGTTGATTGTTTTTTTTGTGTCAATATATCACAGTTTTTTAGCTGAAAATTCGTGATACATGTACATGCATTCTTGGTATTATCGGACGAAGAGTGTTTATTGCAGCGCGTGTTATATCATATGTACCTGTCGTAAATTATGGCTTCGTTGACAAATAACATTTAACATTTCATATTTTGCAAATGGCGTGTTATTTGTACATGTCTATCTTGCTATTTAATTGAATAGCCCCAAGACATTCGATTATCATCAAAAAATGAAATATATATATATATCTATATACATATATATATATATATATATATATATATATATATATATATATATATATATATATATATATATATATATATATTTACATTCTACTGTGTTTTTCCATTAAATTCCGTGATGTTTAAATGCCTCTAAATGCAACACCTATTCACTGCGTATAAATTTACGAGTAATTTACATAAGTAGTTCTCAAACAGTGATTTCTATGTTATTTGTTAAAAATGTATTTCATGAATGTTGTAAAAACACCATTTTTTATAATTATTCAACAAAAAAGTTGACTTGATTGTTTAAAGCACCATTTCAAGAGTTATTTATCATGGATTATATTTTCATGCTCGTCGATCTCATCTCAACAGTCTATGTGAAAACCAGTTTAAACCGGTTTTACAAAACAGCTGTTCCTGCTGTTACTTATTCACTCCCTCCGTGTTCTACACTTTATATCGATTTATTTAAGTAAACAATTGATTTCTTCAGTAAGGGAATGTAAATATAAGCATTAAATGATTCATTTTTGACGTCGTCGTGTCAATAACTGCCGTCAGGTGAGCAGACAAATTATCATAACGCGCTAACGCGCGTTATTCAATTTGTCTGCTCACCTGACGGCAGTTATTGACACGACGACGTCAAAAATGAATCATTCAATGCTATAATATATATATATATATATATATATATATATATATATATATATATATATATATATATATATATATATATATATATATATATATATATATATATATATATATATGGAGATTTAAGTTATCTCGTGTATGTGTTTCTTGTTGATCTATGATAGCTTTGTCGCAAGTAGCAACCTCTAATATTTACATTTACTTTCTTACCCCTATCAAATTGCATTGATTTATTTGAGTGATATATACGCATAACACAGAAGACCCAATCACCAAATCTGGTGCGTATGAATACAGTCTTCCTATAGTATGTCTCGAAGACCATGGCTGACTCTCCTCGCGACTTCAAGCCAGATCACGACCTGGTATTCTACTTACGCTGATAAATATTTCTTGATGTAAACATATTTTAACAGTAAAATGAATTCAATTGATTAATTTCTTAGTATACCAAAAGTAAATTCATCAAATTACAGAATGAACAATAAAATTCTCTTATAAGTTATTAAATCTCTGTGCACTATTTTTGTCAGCATGATTCGGCTGTTCCAATGGCTCTTCCGTTAATTGCACATTATTCGTTGAATAAGACAGATATTTTAAAAAATAAATCATGTTTTCGGAAAAAGAATAAATATTTTTAAAAAAAACAAAATATAAGCATTGAATCATTATTTTTTGAAAGATGTGGTCTCATAACTGCAACGGTGTGTGCAAACAAATTTTCATAACGCTGGCGCGCGTAATACAAGTTGGATGCACACACCGTTGCAGTTATGAGACCACATCTTTCAAAAAATAATGATTCAATGCTTAAATGATACAATATCCACTAATGATATAAAGTTGCATAAGTGGTCAGACTTCTGACACTTAATGATGTAATTGTATCATTAACAAACTACCGTTCACTAATGATATGATTTCAAATTTACATCATTAAGGGTCAAATTTCACGTCCACTAATGCTATAAGAAAAAATCGCAAAATAAGTACATCGTTGACCTTTAAAGATATGATTTTTATTGCAGTAGAGGATGAACTTCAACTGTTAATAATACAATTATGTATACTAAAGTACTGTTTTAAATTTCACCTCTTTATACATGGAATAGTATCATGAGTGGTTGAAACCCATCCTTTAGTTAACACCACCCACTAGGACTAATACAATACGTGTATAATGATATATCACCGATGATTACTTCAATGATGTAATCTTTAAAATTGTTTAATTTTTAAATAAACTATCTAATATTTTTCTTTGTTAACAGAGCGAGTAGACAGAGTGTCACGCATAAGAGCATGACCATATCATTAAACGATTAATGTACTACGTGTCCATGTTTTGCGTTTTCATTTGATATTATCAGTTGATTAGAATTTGACCATTTGTTATATAATTTTGAAAGTCAGGTCCGGATCTAGAAAGATAACAAAATTAAGATAAAACGATTTTTAAGAAAAATGAGTTTATTGTTATATCATTGTGAAAAGGTTCGACTTCAACCACCCTGGAAAATTTCTGGACCCGGTCCTAAAGTGCATTAATAACTGAGTAGGAAGTATTTAGTTCCTTAACGATAACAAAAATCATTAATGATTACAATTCTGTCCACTAATCATTAGAGGATGCACCATTAGAGGTTACTACTAACGTGATAGGTACATGCCAATAAGAAACACGAGTTTTTGCCTTCATACATTGCTTTTATTTTGAGTAACAGGGGTCTATTCTAGATAGTTTTTATGTTTAATGTCAAGAGAAAGAAGTGAATTTAAAAATATTGTTATAGTTCACAACATTGTCTTTACTGTTACATGTAATGGTTAGTTGGTTCTGGATTACTCTTTTATGGATGACTGAGGTAAAATATCAGGTGCTTATATTAACTAACAGGAAAGGCGATAAAATGAGCAAATTCTCTAAAAAAAAAGTTATATGAACATATCTTAAAACAATCTTTAAAAAGGCTTGACCCACTGCTTTAAAACAATTACCTCTGGTCCGAATATTCTATACTATTCATTACGTTTTAATATATATTTATATTCTAATATGCCAAATAAACATTTTCAATTAACATTGTACTAGCAGCTGAATATTTAGGCTTCAAAGAAGTAATGGTTCTTATTAGCTTGCATCTAAAGATTCAATCTTATCAAATTAAAAGAGCTATGAAAGCAAAACAGAATCCAAATAATATGTCTGACACTCCTTTTAAGTCAATAGAAAAATAGCCAATGAAAATTAAATTAAATTTAAATATAATTAAAATATAGAATATTACTCTACTATACTTACTTTTTTATTAACAGTTGAAGCTAATCCTCTAATGCAATAAAAATCATATCTTTAAAGGTCAAAGATGTACTTATTTTGCGATTTTTTCTTAAAGCATTAGTGGACGTAAATTTGAAATGCATCATAGGGGACGATTCGGTAATACAACTTAATATCATTAGTGGATACTGTATCATCAGAGGTTGCTACACAGCTTCCTTCACAACTTTTAAAGATATGCGAATAAAAACAATTGCCATAGTCATGTTACAAATAATTTCCTTTTTTAAAAGCATTTGTTATACACTGTACAAATATAGTGTAATTACTCTTAACAGTGCACTGTTTAATTAAGTAAATAAAAAGTTTAGGTCTGAAGATTGAAATCTTTTGCTGACGTCGCTTTGGTTTTCGCCAAAAATTATCATTCCCCTTGACGCTATGTCTCTTCAACTCATTGCTATTTATGATAGATACTCACCTTTTCCTGTACCTGATGTTAGAGAATTGAACCAGCAGCCAATCAATCAATATCCAATGAATTCATTTTTTACCGTATTTAATTCATATAATCTGAGTTGGAAACGCTCCATAAAAACCTGTACATTACCTCGTAATGTAGTGGGTTAACTCCTTTTATTATCTTTCTTAAGGTTAATGCTGATTTTTATCGAATATTCAGAAAAAATTATCGATTAAGCACGAAGCGCAGCGTCAAAATGGGGTTTTTGTGGATTTTTTTTTTTTGGAAGGGGGGGGGGGTATGGTTTTTTTTTGCTTTTGGGGTTTTTTGTTGTTGTTATTTTGTTATTGGTGCTGGTTTATGGTTTTTTTTTTGTTAGTAAGTTTTTTGGTGTAGTCGATTTCATGTGATAAATTCTATTGATTCATTGAAATAACTGTATTTTTGATATAGCATGCATTTCATGTCCTATAGATAATTTATTACATCAATGTTTTGAGTTTTTTCAAGAACATTACACTGAATTTCTCTTGTTAGTAACTCAATTCATGATCGCTCAAAATATTCATCAATTAGATCATGACTTGGAGCAAACAAATCAGACGCGCTCAAAATATTCATCAATTAGATCATGACTTGGAGCAAACAAATCAGACGCGAGATATTATACAGATAGATCAATATTAAACCGATAATTGTTTAATATTGATTGATCTAAAGTAACGTTTTGATTTTTGGAAACTGTTGGCATTATGTTATAAGAAGTTTGATATTAAGGATTATATGATTTATGGCGTGATGCGATGTGTTGTAATAATGATTAAAACCATTTTGGTTAATCCAAGCTTTAAATATTACATGTAGCATAATCTATCAGTGCATGCAGACTGCATATGCGGCAAGAAGAAAACAAAGCCATTTGAGACCAATCTATCAGATTAATTGATAAACTATCGGATTTGATATTATTTTAGTGTATGAACTCTTTGCTCAATGATAATTATATTTCGTAAGTAAAAGCACTTTAGATACTGTATTAACTATAAGGAAGTTCTATTGACGCACTTTCTACCGCCAGTCTGTAACCGCAGTCCATTTCTGCCAATGTTGCGGAAACTAAACACGTTTATCATCATTAATAAGACTCCTTACTATTGTTTATATATATATATATATATATATATATATATATATATATATATATATATATATATATATATATATATATATATATATATATATATATATATATAAATATATATATATATATATATATATATATGAAAAAAATCACAACACCGAAATAATATATATATATATGACCTAATATATATATATATATATATATATATATATATATATATATATATATATATATATATATATATATATATATATATGTATTATATTATGAAGCTTTTGAGACAGTATTTTAAATGACTCGAATTGTCTTTTTTTTTTTCAAAGATTAAAAACGATGATGCAACGTTGTGTTATGCGGTTATTGTGACCTTGCACAATACAATTAAATACGTCATTTCTGAGATAAATCTTACTGTTTTAATATAAAGTTTCACTGAATTAACCTTTGAAATATTTTTTTAGCTCTAAATAATTTTTCTTAGAGCTTATTCACTTGGTGAAATGTGAATACTAATCAGAAGACTTGAATAATCAAGTTTTTTGCCATACACAAAGTTGCGAATGCTCGGTAGTTTGAATTGATTCGAACGAGCAACAGTTGTTGATGTCTCATAAAACAAACATATAGCCTAATCAAAATAGTGAATAAGGATGCTTACAGGTGGTGGAATAAAAGTCTTAAGAAACATTATTTCGGTAAGTTCTTGTATCTTGTATATACATGTATAAACACAACCAGAGCGCTCTGTGTGTGTGTGGGGGGGGGGGGGGGGGGGGCTTACCCAAATCCATTTCATATCAATTTTTTAAGTATATAGATAAATTTATGTTGAAAGTACTAGCAAATCTTCGAAAATAGGTCACTGAAGCGTTGAAGAGAGGGGCTGCTATACATGGGATTCCAGTGGCGTATATTTCATAGAGGCTAAAAGCCTGCAGTCTACACAGTATTTTATCAAGGTGCATAAATATATATATATATATATATATATATATATATATATATATATATATATATATATATATATATATATATATATATATATATATATATATACACAAAGTTAATAATAACACTAATTTAAAAATAAGTCTAGCTCAAGAACGACTCATTGATTTTGCTGTAATTCATGTCAACTAAGACTTTATGTTTGACATTGATAATGGTATAACAAAGTTTATTTCTAAAGCAAAAATTCCCGAAAAACAAATGCGCTTATTGTCAAAATAAGAAAAGATTACTGGACAAAATATTTTGTTTACATAATGAAAGTGTTAAAGCTATATATGGCGTATCTGTACTAAAAAAAATAATGAAATTACAAAATTGAGTGTAGATACACATGATACATATGTTCGTTCAATTTAAAAATTTCAACGATTATTTATATCTGTAAAACGCGGTTAATCTAATTGTGTAATTTACAGAAAAGTCCTACCTTTAAATAAAGTAATGAAATAAAAAGAGTTTTATAAGGCAAACTTAATCTATCAACAATACGCCATATATACCTTGAAATAAATTATTATTTTAATGCACACCGTAATAACTTTCAGGAGGGAAGCATCGTGTTATTTTAATTCGGAATGATTTTTCAGAATGTTGCCAAGTGGCACGAGAATTTTAATTTCTGAATCATGGCAACCTATCTTTAAATTCGCAGAATAAAAGAAATCAAAATTTTCATTTAGGACGACTTTTCTCTCTCTTGTGCCAGTACGACTAGCATTATATACATATGTACTTAAAAAATTTCAATTAGACTCATTTTTTTTTCATATTGATATCGTAAAACCTCGTGATTTCGCGTTTATTTTCAACTTTTTTCGGCGGGTGCATTACAAAATTGAAGGGGGCTATCCCATACCGTATCTATCCCCTTCAGCGCTTCGCGCCGCAGTTGAATCTCTGAATCACACTAGCCTACACATGAACAGAAAGGAATATAGTAAGTAAGTAAATAATTTATTATAGTGACATGTGTATATAGCATGATTACAAAATTCATTTTACAAATATAACATAATACACCCGGCCCAACGGACCTATAAGTCACTTTCAAACTGTTACAATGTGAATAAATTTTACATGTTTTGGGAGCAAGATGGCTTTGTCAAGTGTTTCTGGCTTAAATTGTATAATTCATTAATAAAATAAGCGATTTGGCGGGGATAGTTTCATATTAGGTCAACGAACAGAGTACTGTCATTTGTATTATTTTGACTTACAGTTAAATCATTTCCAATTTCATAAAATAAATGACATCTCTGGTTATTAAAGAATGGACAACGTAATAAAAAGTGCTTTTCAGTTTCGATTTCGTTAAGATCTAAATAATATATAAGAATATATGTGCATGCATCAGGCACGTAGCATCGTTTCTGAAAGTGGGGGGGGGGGGGGGGGGTCAAACTCATCCAAAAAAATCTTGACAAGCAAAAAAGAAAAAAAAAAGGATATTATGACTTCCCCAAAATCTTCAAAATATTACGGGGCGCTCTCTCCCGTATAGTACTAATACTGGGCCAACCGTGAGCTTATTCTCTTGTTGTTGGGCCCAGCCTCATAAAACCTCCAACAAGCCAACACGCGTTTTAGTTTTCAGACTTTAATATAGACTTGACATGAAATATACTTTTACGTGAGTTTGGTATGCATCAGCACCGAAGGTCTGATTCCAACTGACTATAATTTACAATTCAGAATAATATATAACGAACAAATGGAATAACACAATGAAGGATTAACAGTAATAAGTACAGATGTAAGTAAATCAATTATCAAACAGCTATTGAGTAACTCGGGACATTTTAGCAGCATGTACATAAAAGGAATAAGATGAAAGAAGCTTAAGTGTCAATAAACAAAAACAGAAGTCAATTAAAAGATTAGCTGTCCATCACTGATTGTGCCTCAGGTGGGATTAATGCTGCGAGGAATTTATAACGTTTATAAAACAGTTGTCGAAATAGATGAAAAGTTTTTGTAGCAATTAACACAAAGTCCGAAAAACATAATTTACACAATAATTAAAAATAGTCCGAAAGATTGAATTTCACACCGTGACAAAAATCCTAATCCGTGGGGGCGTGGGGGGGGGGGGGGACTGGCGTAGTATATACCTTCAATTTCAATCCTAATTTCCTTATCTTCATATTAATTTTTTACATCCTGCCACAAAAGTGGGGGGACCAACTCCATGACAATTCAATTTTTTTAATGTAAATTTTAGAAAATTTGTTACTGCGAGAAAAAGTGCACAGGCACGTAGCATCAGGGGGGCCAAGCCCCCCCCCCCCCCCCCCCGGCCCCCGACTGATGCTACGTGCTTGTGCATTTAACTGTTTAAACAAAGTCCGAATTACGATCACGTGGTTTTGAGACCCTAATCAGAAAGCACACAGTGTATTCCATAGTACTGCAAATATGTTCATATCTGTTTTAAGAACTTGCATTCCTCGGCAGGTAAGTAAAAACAAAAGAATGTTATATATTCTAACGTACAAATGTAAGACATCCGAGTATATTGTGTTACAATTATGGGACTTCAATGCAGATCATTTCGTTTCGTTTGACCGCCGTTTGTTTACATACACACGTATTGTACAATGTTACACCACAGGGGCATTCATTTTTAATTTGACAAAAGAAGCTTATCAGGTAAATGGATTTATGATTCTGATATTTAAAAACTGAATGGTGTGTTTGTAGACACCAATTTGGCAAATGAATGTCTGATTAATAAATAGGACGAAAAATATATGGAAATCACTTTGGTTATAAATACAAACATTTTATTTCACCCAAAAACAATAGCGACCATAGTTGTGTGTGTTTGTCATTCATTCTTTTTTTATCGGAAGGTGTTTTGATATATTAGAATTTTATTCATTTATTTATTTATTTATTTATTTATTTATTTATTTATTTATTTATTTATTTATTTTAATGATACCACAAGGTGGGTGGGTTGATGAGGAGTTTTGCACGAAATGTACACTGGTCACCCATTTTGATGAACAGCTTTAGTCGGTTTCCTGTTCCGGACGTCAGAAGTCTGCCAGATGACGTAAGAATTGCCATGGAAACAACAGAAGAGAAGGTTTGGTATTAATTCTTATTAATATATGATTTAATCATTGATAGTTCTGATAAAGACAGGGAATGGATATTGCTTGCGTGTTGTAAATTTCGAATATACCGGGTGGCAGTAAATACAAAATTCACAACATGACATGTTGTAAATTTTGTATTTACTGCCACCCGGTAAATTCAAAATTTACAACATGACATTGCTCATACTTTTCTTTACAACTGAGTAATTAATACTAGATGATACCCCGCGCAAGCGCGGGAATTAACACTTTACACATTATTATCATATAATGCTTAATATGTTGAACCATATTTTTTCATTTTTTGTATACACTTTGTCCAAATTTTTCTTTATCTTAACCCTTTAAAATTGAAAAAAAAAACCTGCATTGTGGGATATTTAAAGGAGCGGGCAGGGATGAAAAATCTAAACCATAGACTGAAATGGATAATATACACAATCATGTACATGTGCGTGGCCTTAATACAGTTTCTTGCAGCTGACTTGAAAAAAACTTTTTTCTCTACATGTATTTATTTCAAACCAGTGAATAAGTATTTAGTGTATCTGTTTATTAATGTTTAAGGTGTACAACCAATTTGTCGTGGTATGAAAATGAATTAAAACACGCTAGGTTATGCATTATTATCTATTTGCATTGGCGGATCCAGGGGGGGGGGGGGTTCCGGGGGTCGGAACCCCCCCCCCCCCCCCCCCTTTCTCTGGAGCATATAAATTTTTTGGAAAACTTGTAATGCCTATTTAAAGGCAATTGTCCCCATTTATAATATAAATACTGTAATTATTTCAAATAAATGCCTTTAAAATTGCTAATTTAAAGAATTTTTTACAACGCACCGTAATTTACATGTTCATGTATTTCATATGAAAAACCCTTACGATTTTTTTTTTCGAAAAAGGTACATCTGTGAGTAAACATGTGGAAAATTAAAAAAAAAATAACCAAGCAGTGTCACTAAAAACACAGATTTATAATTACATCTACAATGTATTGTCTACTCTATTTCTTTAAAAAATCAACTATAGTTAATTTTATGCAAGTTATGCTATTTTTCTGGAATGCTAGCTTTACCGTACCTCGTACCCACATGAAACACAAAAGAAAGCCCCTTTTTTGATTTGTTTCCAAGAATCGGAAATTATGCTACAAAATATCGTGTAAGGGGTTTATATATAAACCATCATGAAAATGCACAACTTTTCAAAACTTTCCTGAATAAGATCGCATCAGTACTAGTGCCGGGTGATGTGGCGCATCCATTATACAGAGGTCACATCAAGTTCCGTGGGACGACTACTGCTTGTACAATTGTATTACACATGTTCCATCTATTCAGCTGATAAACTATCCCCATTTTTGTTATATCCTATCATTTAGACCTTTATTTAAGAAGGCGATCGATAAAACTCAAAATCAATAAATATTAAATAGTTCAGAGTTTAAACATCAAAGACAAATATATTTTTTTTTTTTACCAAAAATTCATTTTTATAATATCTTGTCGTAAAAAGTCTGAATTATTTTTGGTTTCTTAGCGTTTCTCTCTATTAAGCATAGCATAGACGCACGTTCTCATTGCTGGAGACTCGTTTATTTTTTAAGGCTAGAAATTATGCAAATCTTCCTTTCCTAAACCAAAACGCTCAATAATGCAGTGCACTCTGATATTAAAATAGATGTGAAATAGATATTGATGTAAGAGATAATTGTTTATTAAATTTACGCACGGAAAACGTTCAAAAGGCTTTGTTTATTGACAAATAATGTATTTTGCACATATTGATTTTCATCAATTGGAACCCCCCCCTTTTCAAAATTGCTGGATCCGCCTCTGATTTGCATGCATATTTCAGTCAAAGTTGTCAGATTCAAAGTAGATGTAGCTGGTCAAAGCCGATGGTTAACTCGCCCTACACTTTCCGCCATGACGTCAATTAATCAACCCGTTTTTCGTTTTGCTATTTCGGGCTTGTTTATCGAAAATTAAAATAGGTTTTTGATTAATTTCACAAAAATAACTCATCAGTTAAAATTCAATTATACCTTACGGACATCATCTCACATGTGTTGAAATAACAAAGGTGTAAGCAAGTACTCTGGTGCAGGCATTTTGTAGCTTATTTGCAAAATGCCTTAATTTATAAGTATAGATACATGTAGGTAAGATCAAGATCTAATAAATGGAAGTAGCCTACAGATCACTGATTTTGGAAAATAATTCTTTTAATGACGCTTTATGATAATAGCTTAGTTTAATTTGGTGCTTCGGGTTTGATTTGAAGAAAACCACGATGAAAAGCTGTATTCGTAATTGTCGTTTTCAATAAAATATGAAGGATACAAGCTACAATCTCAGAGGGGTTTTTTGCGTTTTTTATTTTTACCTTACGCAACACCGGTCACATGGCAGTGACTATATTAACAAAATCCTATTTTCAAAGAATTAATTGAGGAAATATTCAATAGAAGTTATTTTTATAGTAATTTAAATCTTAACCTTTAAAGCTATACACGCTATAATTTGCGTCAATTTTGAATAAAGGGGAAAATGTATGTGTTTGATTACTAATAAAAGTTACCTTTATTCTGTTAATTATAATGCTCAATTCGATCACGTAACAAATATATCAAATATTAAACAATAAAAAATATTTATTTTCCTGCCAGGAAAGTAATGCCTCCTCGTGAATATCAATCTATCACGTGATATCGACAGCAAAATTTAGCATTTCATACCAAAACTGGTGAAGGGTCAACATCTTCATAATTGTGATAGTTTCACAAAGGAAAGGATATTTTCAGTAAAGCATAAATTTGTCCGATATACGAGTACAAACAAAAGAAAAAAATACAAGCCTGTGAGTAGATATGAATACTTCCTTTAAAAAAATGACGTAGACATGTGTTTTTCCCCTATGTGCTATTTATAGATCCTATAAGTGTTAATGCAGAAGTAAGGGTATCGTGAATGGCAAGCGTATTTTACTCATTATACATGTATGTATTTCAAATTAACAACTGTTAAGCATATTAAAAATCAAGTTGGATATTTAAATAGGCAAACAATGACGACCACCTTATTCTCCGCGGACATGCGCAATGAGGTCGGTTTGCTCTTTCTTCATCAATATTCATGAAAAGGTATATTTTCCTGGCAGGAAAATTAACAATTAAAAATCTATATCTTTGTAACGAGATGGAATTCACCCTTGTAATTTACAGATTAAGGATAACTTTTATAAGTAGACAAACACATGCGTTTTCACTGTCATTCAAAATTGACGCAAATTATAGCGTGTATAGCTTTAAAAATTTTGATACTTATTTAAAAAAACAAAACCAAGTTTACATTCTTGGTAGTCTTTTAAACCTTTTGTAACTTTCCAAATAAGAATAACTGACCAATTTTCCTTTCTTTCTTTTTTTTTTATTAATCTTCCAGAGTGGATTTTTACCCAATGTTTTCCGTGCTATGTCATATCGACCCGACGAATTACGAGCCTTTATGCAGTATTATGATGTTGTAATGGGGGTGAACAAAGGTACTGTTACAGTATTTCTCCATTTCATCATAACGTAATTAAATGTATATTATGTTAAAAATATTTCATACATCGGATATATTTTGTTGCATTTCTTGCTGTCATTCCAACAATTCTGAATAATTCTTTTTTTTTTTAGTGTGAGAGTAAAGTCAGATTATCATACATTTTACATTAAATATATTAATTAATGGTGACACTGACAGGGAACTTGACGAAGGCGGATAAGGAAATGATTGTATTAGCTACATCAGCAGAAAATCATTGCCTCTACTGTGTTGTGGCTCACGGAGCCCTACATCGAATCTATTCTAAACAGCCTCTTCTTGCTGACCAGGTAAGCCAAATTATATGTCGAATGAAAATATATTCCTTCAAGAGCAGCGCAGCTCTTAAGAAAATAGTATTTTTATTATACCCCTGCAAAAAATTTTTCTATGTAAAATTATAACGAATAAACATACTATTTTATCAAAATGTGAAATAGCTTCCGTGCTATCTGCCCATGGTGAATACCCGATGCTTTCGATTTCCCTCGTTTCACTGTCTCTACAAATACGAGCAATTTGATACAGATTTACGAGTAGACATCCAAAACTAGCACCGGCCAACATATAGTGCGCAGTGCGCAATAGTTTTTAGAATCAACCATGGAAAAGGTGAAAACTTGTGCGAAAAAATCTGAAGCGAGCTTCCATCTCGCCATATCCTAGTCCAAGATGCATCTTGGACTAGGATAAAGTGCGTTACCCTAGTCCGTTTCTACACAGTGACTGTAATCCGAGTAGCTACGCTTAATTCAAAGTCCGATAACTCTAATTTGTTTCTCATCAACAAAATCTGCATCGCCGACAATTCACAGTTTCTTTGGTGTAATAAAATACCTATTAATGGCTATTCGGACGGAATCAAGTTTATTGTCCGCCTCGACAGCAACTATTTTCTGTCTCGGGGGACAATAAACTTACACAGGTATTATTTAATTGGTATCGTGTCATCATATATACACTATTATTAGTCATTTAAAAGACGTAGTATTTGAGGGACATTATAAATGCATAACAAAAATGGTGCTATACAAGTTGCTGTCCTTTAAAAAAGGACTACAATACGTGGACCATTTGCACGTGTTTCAGACGAAAACGTGAAAGCCTTAAGATTCTTAGAGATTCCAGCCGTTTGACTCTAGCCCTTTGCTTTTAACCACTAAATTTGTACGTTGTATTACGTATGTATACATGTATGTATAGCCCTGACTTTTTATCTTAGAATTTAAAGGATTCGTACTTCTAAAATAATTATTGTCTATCTATGAATGAAGTTTGCATGTACAGGCATTCGGTGAATTCTTCTATTTGTGCACACATTACGATTCGCACTACTTTGTTAACTATGCAGTGACAGCTTTGTGTAAATTAAAAATTTCAATGATGCATTTTTCTTGAGATTTAAACTTTTATAAAGTGACATTATTATACAATAATACTTAAATGCTTAAAAAAAATTTAATCGGGAAGTTCTCAAGCCTCGCCTACTATAAAAGTAAAGTTAAGTTACATGTGGAAAACAACAAAACATTGCAAATTATGCTATTTGATGCATGTTCTTGTTTCGGCAAAACATTAACTTATTTCATAATACTGATAGTTCATATCACATGCCAATCATTTCTTTATAAGGGATACATTGTTTCTGTACTGTTTACCGACAACTTTACAATTACATCGCCTTTGAACTTCTGTGTGCATATGGCACGGAATCCCGATCACGATTGAGATAACCGTGTGCTAGCCTGGTTCCATCAGCTACCCATTACGCACAGGAACCAGGCTAGCTCATGCGCAGACTGAATTTTCCCCATAGCATCCGGTTTAACCTTGCTTATATATTTTCTGCGTGGACCTCAGGGTCCACGCAATAAACCGTGCTATGATACCAGGATAACCCATAAAAACATAGAAGCTTATTCCAATAGGATCCCCAATAATATCCAAATTTACGTATAATAACATTAAAAATAGGCATTAAGTAAATTAGGTATTGCCCATTAGTAAAAAAAAGAAAAAAGAACGTTTTTGTTATAAAATGCTCTTATGATAAATAAAATGCTTAAAAAACACAAATTACACTGGAAAATTAAAATATAAGATGGTAAAATATTATAGTTGTAGAAAAAGTGTTGGTTTGGCATGCCTTAACATGATGTATAGTAGCTGCAGGACTGTAGCTCCCGGTCTGAAAAAATTCGGATGGACGACCTGGGAGCTACAGTGCCTCCCATAGTAAAAAACTGCAATTTACGGCGCACAAAAAATTGCGCTAGTTTTGGACTTATTAACCTTATTTTCACACAAATTCTGTAAAAATAATTAGTACCATTAAATTCTTCAGCAAATTTACTACTGATATCATCACTTTACTTGCCTCAGATTTTTTCTTAAACATGATAACCGACCTCGGAAAAAGAAGTATGTTAATTTACGTCGAGATCGAGAGTCGCCATTTTTAAATGTAAACAAACTTGCACCACTTTAGTTTACAGGGCTGTTGATGGTGTTTAAAAGACTATCAGAAGCAAGTGAAGTGACGACATCTGTAGTAAAATGTCCGAGGAATTTTTTGGGATCGAAGATTTGTACAGAATGTGTTCGTAAATGAGATTAATCAGTCCAAAACTAGCGCATTTTTTTGTGCGCCGTAAATTGCAGTTTTTTACTATGGGAGGCACTGTAGCTCCCAGGTCGTCCATCCGAATTTTTTCAGACCGGGAGCTACAGTCCTGCAGCTAGATGTAATTATTATTGGTGCGCAGTTCTCATTGTAAAATTTTAATGATATTGCTTTTCTGCCGTTTATCCATTTTATATATTTTACATTATGTAGTATCACCGATTTATCAGTTTTTCAAACGATTCTCCCATTAAGGGTAATTCTGTTCTTGTGAATTAGTTTGCATAAGTACAAGAACGGTAACTCATTTTAATATACTGTCCTCTGTTGTCATGTTGTAAAGTTTGAGTTTACCGGAAGGCAGTAAATGAAAATTTACAACATGTTGTAAATTTTGTATTTACTGCCATCCGGTAAACTCAAACTTTACAATATGGCACTGCTATTGTACATGTATGTAAATTCTAACTATGGTAGAACATGTGTTGGCTTAATAAGATATCAGTTTCAAATGATTATCATGTATTTTCCTATTTGTCTGAGAATTTGTTTTGGGTTAACAAACTAAATGTGGTACTGTGTGTAATATCATTTGGAACGATTAATTCTGTTATTTTATTAACCGCATATTTATAGTGCGTACTTAATCGTCAAAAAGTCTTAAATAACTGCAAGTAATGTACTTTTAATGTCGTTCAACCAAAATTTTTCATTTTCCGGATCAGTCGTAACACATTGAGGATATTTAACCCAAAATATATGTGATTTAATCAGAATAATCACAAGTTTAGTAATTAGAAAGTAATTAAAAACAATTTAAAGAAAGGAACGTTGTCTTACAGCATCGATTTGTGTATAACTTCAGTGGGGTAATGTAGAAAAGAATGGAGAGCTGTATTTCGTGTCTTTAAGAAAATCCTATTTTTAAAAAGATCCTAATAAATGGAAACAATACCATAGTATTTCACACTATTGATATCAGAAATGCATCAATAGCAGAAATTGGATGGGCTCAAGATTTTTATTTCAAAATTAAAAGAGCTGTACATGCCCCCAAATACCTAGTTAAATTATGTTTTTTCAATATGATACACAATTTCAAAATAAAATCACCAATATTTTCTGATTTGTCAGTTGGTGAAACTTGCTAAAATGTGTCGAAATGAGTACATAATACTTACATTGTATCTAAATAAATACAGATTGCTGCAAACTGGAAAACAGCTGATCTCGACGATCGACAACGCGCCATTTTGGATGTTGCCATGGATTTGTGCCGCTGTCAGCCTCTCACAGAGGATAAGATAGAAAACCTTACAAAGAATGGTCTTGATAAAGACGATTTATGGGATATTGGAGCAGTCACAGCTTTATTTGCAATGTCTAATCGCATGGCATTTTTAATGAACTTGAAACCGAATCAAGAGTTCTTTTTGATGGGAAGAATTCCCAAACAAAAGTGATTCAAAGAAATTGACTGAAATTGACATGCATAAGTCACTATGTGATTGTTATATGGTATAATTGATAATTAGAGTTATCTTTATTTGCATTAAGATTTTAAAAATTCGAATGTTTAAATGATAATTGTATGTTATGAGAGCTTTGTCTAGTACAAGATGTAACATGTATATCTTTAAATAAATGATGTGTTTTATAAGGTTACAAATTCTGAAAAGAAATTAATTTTACCAAAATATGAAATAATATTTGCACTTAATTGGAAAGTTGAAAATTATGTAAGTTTTATTACAATAACGTTATTATTTTGATACGATTTCTTCAACTGTACTTCTTTAAAGCAAGGTTTATTTTCACCGGTAACTGTAATTATGATGTAAATAAGTCTTGTAAGTTTCCAACATAAATCAAATCATATTTCTAGTGGGCAATATTTATCTCGTATGGTATATTGGATAAAATATGCATTAAATGATTTAAAAAGAAAACAAATTTGATAAATCAATTAAGGTCTTATTTGCAACTGAATGAGTGTATTTTTCTATAAAACCGGTAATTTTCAGAGGCGTATAGAGTCCAAAACTATGTTTGCAACAGTAAATTGTAGTTACGATACAGGATACAAAAATGTATAATTTGTCAGTTCCCAATGTTTGAAATACATAAAACAGGACAACTTGCATACAATGTGGAAACAAACATTATTGGAGTTAGTAAAAGATGGAGAAGTTGCCGAGATTAACATAAAATTATCAACATACAAATTCATTTACTGATTGGAATTGTGATACCGTGGTCGTCACAGGAGTCATTTACTTGCTCTATCAATGGTATGCTTTACCAAACTTTTGACAAGCAATCACCCCCTTTTAATCCGCCAATGGGCAAACTACTGCGCATATGCAATTGCTATGCAGTTCTCCGATTTGATCAATTTTTTAGGTTTGGATAAAATATTTGTAACAAGCATTCTGAGAGTATTGCATAAGCAATACACGTCCCCTACCGGTTTGTATTATTCTGTGAAAGCTTCCAAGCACACAACTATTTCAGAGCTATTGTAAACGAGGTGTCATGCTTTAATCAGAGATAAAAGAACAGAGGAAATTAATCTATATAGTTGATATAGAAATTAAATAGGAAATAGGTAAAATAATACTCTTTATTTCATCTCCTGTAATTTCGCGAAGTCTATTCTGTATTCGCTGGTAAAAATTTGTGAAAACAATGCGCTGTTATGCACAATATCATTTCTAACCGTCTTCTGTACCCCGAATTAAACCAAACAGTTAAACAGCCCAACCCGACAACGAACCCGATTGTAATAATAATACAAAAAAACCCTGCCGATTAAATTTACAACATAATGCTTGACAATATTTTATAGAATTTATTTGTTTGTTAGAAATGATAAAAAGAATGGTACAGGAAAAGGAATGGTGCAAGTAACGCACGATATTATTACTGACTACATACTGACCTCGTTTATTCAGTTACACACCGAACCCGATAACGAACCCGAACATTAAAAAATTGGAATATAAAAAATTAATTTTCTCGAAAATATGTCAATCAGACGCTACAAAAGTGTAAACTTGATCTGTAGTTTGACAATTTGAAGCTGTTCAGCAAGTTTCATATTATTCCTCAAATGCATAAAGAAAAAAAGTGTGGAAAACTGAAGTGGGACAGACAGACGGACTGACGGACGGACCGACAGACGGACGGACGGACGGACGGACAGACGGACTGACGGACGCAGAGGAAAGCTATAGTCCCCTCCGGTGAAACCGGTAGGGGACTAAAAATATATGATTATCAAATATCAAGCGTAAGACGTTTTTAGCTCACCTGAGCTGAAAGCTCAAGTGAGCTTTTCTGATCACCCGTTGTCCGTCCGTCCGTCCGTCCGTCTGTCCGTCCGTCCGTCAGTCCGTCTGTCTGTCCCACTTCAGTTTTCCACACTTTTTTTCTTTATGCATTTGAAGAATAATATGAAACTTGCTGAGCAGCTTCAAAATGTCAAACTACAGATCAAGTTTACACTTTTGTTGCGTCTGATTGACATAAATTTGGAGAAAATTAATTTTTTATATTCCAATTTTTTAATGTTCGGGTTCGTTATCGGGTTCGGTGTGTAACTGAATAAACGAGGTCAGTATGTAGTCAGTAATAATATCGTGCGTTACTTGTACCATTTCTTTTCCTGTACCATTTCTAACAAACAAATAAATTCTATAAAATAGTGTCAAGCATTGTGTTGTAAATTTAATCGGCAGGGTTTTTTTTGTATTATTATTACAATCGGGTTCGTTGTCGGGTTGGGCTGTTTAACTGTTTAGTTTGATTCGGGGTACAGAAGACGGTAAGAAATGATATTGTGCATAACAGTGCATTGTTTTCACAAATTTTTACCAGCGAATACAGAATAGACTTGGCGAAATTACAGGAGATGAAATAAAGAGTATTATTTTACCTATTTCCTATTTAATTTCTATATCAACCATATAGTTTTAATTTCCTCTGTTCTTTTATCTCTGATTAAAGCATGACATCTCGTTTACAATAGCTCTGAAATAGTTGTGTGCTTGGAAGCTTTCATAGAATAATACAAACCGGTAGGGGACGTGTATTGCTTATGCAATACTCTCAGAATGCTTGTTAATGACAGTTTTAGTATTTAATCATACTATTGCTGAAAATTATATAAATGTAAGTAATAAGGAATCTTTCGTTGAATATTATGAGGTGATCAAATACGGTCGGTCGTAATCAAATCTTTCATGAAGCCCTTTAGGCTGTATTGTATTTATTTGGCCGTATTTGATCACATCATAATATTCAAAGAACGATTCCTTATTCCTCAAGTTATTTAGATCTAATCTCTATGTACAAAATTTAGACCCACACGAGGTTCTAGAAACTAAGTAAGTAATTATGTTTATCGGATAGCAATTACTTAATTAAGACAATGATCGATTAAATTTTCACTGATAAAACATCAATTACAGAGCACATTCATTAACCATTTAGTATCATTTTATTCTACGAATCAGAACCTTTCAAATTTGTACCGAGTTTTTTTTTTTTTCATTGGGCCTGCCATTCCGTCTATTTCATGACAACAATTACGATTTATGCACTCATAGAGTTAAGAAAAAATGTAAGATGTTGCAAGAGTTATTCCCCGTGACCGTCATAAGCTATGTACATGAATATTAGACCACAAAATGTACCGAACTGAACAGTAAGATTTAATGTTTAATATATAATATAAAAGCTATTTTCCTACCATAGCTATGTGTTCGAATGGTCTGCGTTCACATAATTTCAATATATTACTAGTATCCAAGGATTTTAAAGAGGTAAGGAAAAAGACGGCATCTTGTAATATCGTCTCTCACAACAGTGTAATACAAACTACATTTTTAAAACTGCTTCACATAACCTTTTCGAGTCTCCTCCGTCGCTCGTTCCTGGTTGAACCCACACATAAATTTTCCTTGGGTATGAAACTTGTACGAGACAGGTAAAGCAGTACAAAATTATATGTAGTTTGGTTGTTTCTGCTCTGGTTATAATAAATAACATTTTGACAAATCGCAATTTTGTTTCATTTTTTTTTTATTCATTTCGTGTAGCTCTCGCAGTAATTGTAGATTTTCGTGGTATTTTCTAAATGCTGACTCTGGTACATTTTTTTAACATGTGTATCAATGGCGTTTTAATTAATTATCTATTGTTTTGACGAAGTTTACTATTGAATTCACAATTGCTACATGTATGTGTATGTATTTCGCATCTTTCACGCTATCGCGTATACACATACACTGTACATACTTTATAAAGTGACGAAGAATTTTATTTAAATTGATTTGTTTTTACTCGTGTTATTATAAATCTGTAGTCCTCTTCAAAATTGCAAATTAAATAAAAATTCTTTGTATTATGATTAAACGAGTTCGATGACCTACATACTATGGCGTACACGAGTTTTCTTTCCCGGCTTTGTAGGAGATATGTGCGTATTTTGTCTATTTACCTACACTGCTCCTCTGCACAAAATATCTCTCTCTTTATAAACCGTCCACAATCCAAAATCCTCGCTGACGGTTGTTTTTTTGGACCGCAGGAGGTTGGGGTCCCTGTGTTGAGTTTTAACACCCGGTGCGTTGTCTTTTAACTGCTCGCCTTATCTGTGTATTGCCGGTAGTCGGTCACCATTAATCAGCAATATGTATCTATTTTAACGATCGGATTTATAATTGCGTCTCACGGTAGCAAAAAATGTTTAAATGCCTGAAGTACACAGGGGCACAGTCTTTGATAGTTTACATGATAAAAGACTAATTGTGACGTATGGCGATCTTCGGATAGGGTTGCTACATGGCATGATTTTTTTTTTGGTAGCTAGTATCAGAGAACAGTCTGTTTTAAATATTCTTTTAGAATGGATTAATAATTATGAAAAAAATACCAATTGGAAATGTTTTAATATTAGTGTCAAATTGGTAGATTTTAGTGCTCCAGAAATGGGGCGCTTTGCAATGTGATTTATTGTGATTCAATAATTGTGAAACACTAATTTCAATGAAAAAAATGCAACTGGAATCGTTGAAAATAGACGCCACGCCTGTGCCCACCTTAGTTCGGCGCCACATCGAGCACCCTCGGAACCACCGGCTGAGGTTGACCAAGAATGGGAAGAACCCCTACCGCCTGGACCGCTCACAGACCATCGGGGGGTTACAGCTCCCGCGGGAAACCTCCTTCGAGATCGAGCGACCCCAGAGTCACGGGACGCAGAAACTCGTGATCAATGTGGCTACCTCGTTTATGAAGAAAGACAATGCACGATTTGCTACAAAACAGATGGATCCGCCGCTAGCCAGGAGTATTAACTTACCTAGCATCGCCACCTTCCGCCAAACGAAAGTGTCACCGCCAAAGTTGTCCATAATTAACGGCGATTCCTTCATGAAAAGGGGTTTCCGTAGACCCGCGAGCGACAAGATGCGCCCGGCGTCGCCACAGAACTTATCGGACGAAAAGCAGGAATGGATAGGCCGGTGGATCGAGAATACGAACAGAGCTCTTGAAAACGATGAATTCTTCATCACGGACCCATTACCTATCTTATCGGAGAATTCATGAGTGTGATACTATATCTTTAACGCCATTTTCTATTTTTATGTACATATTTGTGATTTCATGGATGCATATTTAAAGGACGAAAGTGTTTTGCTATTTTTTTTAAAGATTTTTTTTATCTCAAGTTGAGGTTGGTGAATTATGAGGAATCGTGAACTTCTAAAATGCTTAAATAATTTTGCGATTGTTATTAAAAGTCATCAGAACATGTATCTATATAATGCTATCACAGGACCGAACTTTGATGAAGAAAGTAACCGATGAATCGGAAGAATAACTACATACAGTTACATGTATATCTTTATCAGACCTTTTTATTTACTTTACTGTATGTTCTCTTATAATATTTATTATTTATTTATATTTATATAAATTGTATATGTACAGATAATGCTTATATTGTATGCATGTAATACAGTATTACACAGTTTTTAAGGAATGTGAATGGAATCGTGTGTATTCACATGTTTGAATATATATACATGTGTGTGTGTCTGTTCATCCATAATTTACCTTCAATAAAATAATGAAAGGTGCTTTCTAAAGCTTTTATATACCTTTTTTCGGAAAAAAATCAATCAGAATTATTCATCACCAAATCCCTGATAGTTGATAATTTGAAAAAAAAAGTCTCGTCGCTAATGTTAAAAATGTAACAAAGATGTAATACCACTACGTTTTCATACATGCATTTAAATACATGTACAATCTCAACGGCTTAATGCATAAAACAAAATGTAAAATAAAATTATTTAAAACGTATTTATTCCTTTTTTCTCTCTTTTATTTGTTCATCTTAATTTTGATTCAAATCGATTATAAAAGACATATGGCCTACTAGCATTTGTTTAATATTCAAATATTCGAATTAATATTACATTTCTTAAAAAAAAAAGCATGTTCATCTCATGAATACAAACAGTTTGATGGCGATAGCCAACCCTTTATCTTAAACCAATAAGGAAAGGCTGTATACAGATAAACAACAACAATATGATGTATAATTTCATAACCGGTAGTTATACGTGAACCGTCTGTGGTCATTGACGGATAACAGAGAACATGTAAACATCATTAATATTCATAACGGTGAAATCATGCGTTTTCACCAATGGAAGATAAAAAGCCCAATATAATGTCCGTTTAACGGCGAAAATCCTTCTGTTATGTCATGATACATGTACGTACGAACTGCAGATATGAAAATTTAATTGCAATATAAACATGTCAACGACACGGTGAATGGAAACGTTATAATTTACTGCTGTACATAAAAAAAAACACATGCTGCTTCACAAAACAATGGAATCAAAAGGCACTTGGCCTAGCGGTCAGTACATGTATATGGGGGCATGCTTGGAGAAAGAGTGGATATGAAAACGGCCAGATATGTTGCATTATTGCCAAGGAAAATCAAAGAATATACTTATAAAATCAAAAAATTGTGTTACACATGTTGTTTTATCGTATCAAACGGACTTTGTACAAAAGGCTTTATTGCTTTTATATCTACATGAATGTATATAAATATATTTTGTAAGTAATACCTACATAAATTACATTTAACATCCACACAAATACTGGGGCTTTTTGGTTTGTGTTTAATCAAAGCATGTGTAAGATATGCACAGATATATTATTTTTTCCTCTATAATCAATGATTCGGCATCCTTGAATGATTCTATTTAACCTGCAACAGAAAAACAATACATTTGTACGGTTTGTCTCTCGCAATCTGTAATTGTACATGTATTGACAGGTCTTTGTGATATCAAAATTCAATAAATTATTTAGCTTTAAAATTATTGAATACACCACTTCAACAAGGCATTACTAGATGATTGATTCGTTTCATGTGTAAATAATGATTATAAAACTTAAATCAACCAACAGCAAGCTTAGTATTTCACTTTATCAAAGATGCCTGCAAATAGACATTTGAGAACCGCTAGTATTTTGGTCTTTAAAAAATATATTTTTTTAAGAAACGGCGAGGCACCTTATTTGTAAATATTCTCTCTGAATCCATTTTAAGGAGAATCCATTTAAAATGAGCAAACTAACCGTGGACCAGGAAGTGGAATATCCAGATGGGGCACAATTATCGCCCCGGTGCAGTCCGCGCTAATTGTGTCAGCTCGGGGGCGCGCATCCATTGTTCACCGAGTTAATCATAACGTGGACAAAGTAGAGCCTTCATGGAGGTGACACTTACTGGGGATTTTCTGCGTCTTCTGAGCAGCTAGGCTGCAGTTATCTACACGATAAATGGATATATTGTCCCCTATGTGTCCAGTCCCGTACATAAGAAATATATAACTGCCTTAATAAATATCTTCTCGGACAAAGGCAGAGGTCATTCATTAAATTTCCTTGGAAGACATATTCTCGAAAGCCGTACTATAGTTTCAGCAAACACAGGATTATATACTGATGTAAAATTCGTTGTATTTATCTTCCAACTTTGTAGGGTAGTCCCTTTAAGGGGGGACAGAACGTTGACAGAGCACGTGACTTTCATTGATCACATGACAGTTATGATATAATGTATTGTAAAATATTTGTGTTCAAATTTAGAATGATAAACTCCAAAATTTGAAGTGTTGTTTCTAGCAATATTTTTGTAGAATTATGATGTTGCCAATGTAAAATAGCCAATGTTGTAAATAATTTTAGAATTTATTTTTGCTCTTAAAATCAATTAATATAATATGCAAATAAATTCCAGAGAAAAAAAATAACCATTGCAGAAAATTGATATCATCAGAAAATTTTATAATGCCATAAAAGGGGAAGGGGGCAATTCCTGTCAAAATATCTCCCTTGCAAAGTGAGAAAGTAGTCACGAAAATGATATATGTTGTAGAAGACATCTTAATACTGATGTGTTGAAAAAAAGCAAAAAAAAAATCCATTGACAAATAATTTTACACTGCAACGCCCTGTCCCGCTTAAGGAAATCGCATTTTTATAGTAGAGCATAGACATGCTTGACGCTTAATCAAGATGTCGACTTTAGAAAACAAAAAAGCCCCCTAAAAATCGGTTAAAAGATCCCCCGTCTAAATTAACGTGTTACTCAGTCTAGACATACATTTACATGTATATGCATATTTATGTATACATGTACATGTATGCATTTTGTTTGCTTTTTTAACGAACATGGATCAGCCATTATAAAGCCTTGTACAGGGACGGACATTGCGATCCGTACCCCAGGACCAGACTTTGTGTCTTGTTAGCGAACCCCCAGTAACATTCTGTGACGGTTACTCATAACTAACTCCATGATAGGAACCCACCGCAACTGTACCGATATTGAATGTCATATTGATTGTTTATACTGGCTGTGGTTATGGTGATAGATGTCACATGCAGGACCATGTACACGCTTATGATGCCAGGGCCAGTAGGTTCCTAGCATTTGACTTAAAATCTTCCAAACCACAAGCAGATAATCCAATGCTTTTTAACCTTTTATGTTCAATTTTATACGAATAATGAAATAACATTCAAACTGGAACCGAATAGAATCTGATACTGGAGAAATTATCAGTGTAAATAATACTCACTATACCTTTAAGGTGCTACACAGCTTTACAAATTTGATCGTTTCGAGCGAGATCAGTGCCTTTCTTTTTTTTTTTACCCAAGAAAATTGTCAACAATAAAGTGTCTTACAGAAAAATAATGCGCCTTGTAAATTATATAACGACATGCAGATTCACACCCTAGATATGTTCTGCCTAACTGGCCATTGGCCGCTAGCAATGAAAACCAGTATATGCCAGACCGCGCTTCGAATGCCCCCGTGAATGTGGCAAAAGGCGCGTGCGTCTAAACATTGACAGTTAGTAATGGTCAGCGAATTTCGTGTACAAGGGCCTGCACGTACATTTATTATGTGATGAAACAGTGATTACCACCGTAATTTATCTCCCTATTATTGTATGGCATGGAGATCTCGTAAACAGTAGTCTCGGTTGCTTGTGAGTGACTCAGATCAATGTTGGGCCAATAACATTTACTGTACGATTATTGAAACTATACCTATATATCGATCGATGAGTCACAAAGAGAAACACCAATGCAATCACTAACTAATTAGTAATTACTCAGTAGTGAGAGTTACGGACTGTTTATTAACTATCTTTAGTATATCTTTGAACATAGAGCATAGGAAAAGAATGACACGATATACAATATTGCTTGCGTGTATCCCCCCCTTTCCAGAACATAGAAATTCTTCTTCAAATCATGTCTCAAATAAAAAAAGATTGTGTTCACTTTAACGTTCTCACTTAATGCAAAACATGTTCAGTATTTATGTAATATCCGAATTATCATTTTGATTAAAAAAGAGGTGCATGTACGCTTGTATTTATAAATCATTTATTATCTATTTAACATTCAGAAAGGCCGAACGTTTGAATAAAAAAATTCTTTTAAAAACAAACACATACATATAAAGTTATGAAAATGATTAAAGGAATAAATGAATGAATTATCAAAAAAATGAACGAATGAATGAAAAAGTAAGTAAATAAATAAATGAACAAATACATGTAGATGAAAGCATGTTTAAAGTTAAACTAAAAATAAATAAATAAATAAATAAATAAATAAATAAAAAATAAATGAATAAATAAATAAAAGCATGTTTAAAGCTAAACGTCCGCGTCGGCATCTCTTTGAAGATTGTTGAAATCACCAACATGCAACATGTACAAACATTGCAAAGTCATAATTGTCATCTAAACAAGACATTTTACATTATGAAACCAATAAGGAATACGCTTTTTATTCCCGGTGAGAACTGTCTGATTGATGGGGTTAATTAATCACAAGGGTCACGTAGAGAAAGGGACAATAAATGTGTCCGCGGTTATTCGGTCATTATCTCCTGGGAGAGTATATAAAGAAGCGGGTGCAGAGGACCAAGCAGACAGGATCAGCCGTCAGAACAGGTAAGACGGTGTTCTCCGAGCTCTCCCTGGGCCAAGAGGGTGAACATCCTTTAAAGCTGAAACCAAACGCTATCATTCTTAATTGTAAAACAATCTTGGGCTTCATTTTCTGTTTAAGCATTTTGTTTTTTGGTATAAAAGGGACATATTATCATTTGGATAATCTTTTATGTGTGAAATAAGAAGTATAAAAATATGCTAATTTTTAATTTGTGTGACTATTTAGCGAATGTTTCTTTTCTTAGAGAGAGTACTTCTATCTTGTCCAGTAATTATTGTATTATGATCAAATCGGTGGTGTTTTAATGAAATAAATTATTTCTGAATGTGATGAAAATTACTTGATTCTAAAACTTTTTCTTTTTCTTTTAGACCCACCTTTCAAAATGCTGAAGTTTGTATGCCTTGCCCTCTGTGTCGTTTACGCTAGCGCCACCTACAAAAGAGGTGGATATGGTGGCGGATACGGAGGTGGATATGGAGGCGGATACGGCGGCGGATATGGAGGTGGATACGGAGGTGGATATGGTGGAATAGGAGGAATTGCTGGATATAGCAGTGGATATGGCGGTGGTATCGGAGGCGGATACGGTGGATACGGAGGTGGATACGGTATTGATGACGGATTCGGATACGGTGGTATCGGAGGAGGATATGGCGGTATTGGAGGTGGATACGGCGGTATCGGAGGTGGATATGGTGGTATTGGAGGTGGATACGGCGGAATCGGAGGTGGATATGGTGGTATTGGAGGTGGATACGGTGGTATCGGAGGTGGATACGGAAGTGGAGGAATCATCGGGGGCAGTCTTGGATACAGCAGCGGTGGAAAATACGGACGCAGATCCAGAGGAAAGGTAAGCATAATCCATCTGAATTATCATTCATGCAAATTGGGAATTGTTCGTATTCATCAATGCATGTACACTTGTTGTTTATACTAACGGTCGACCTTTGATATTACAGGGATACTATTAAAGTGACCAAGTACACCACCTACCAGGGTCCTTGTCTCCTGTCAGCCCTAGGAGGTCCAAGCGCCTAAACTCATTCATCGACGTCCCGACTTGTTGTCATGGTTTATGTGTTATTTCTATTTTTATAAAATTGCAATTGAAGAAATAAAATGTTTTATAAAAACATTTCAACTCGTTCCTGTTTTGTTATCATGTAACTGTTTGCTTAAAAATCATATGAAGAGGCAATCTGATTAGAATCAGACAATCACGTGGATTTCGATTTAACACTCTCACGAGGAAACTTTGAGCAATTTTCTATAAATAGTTGAAGTCTGCCCCAAATTATTGTTCCCGTCATTTTTGACGATTTTTAACGAAAATAAACATAGTCACATGTCAAGTAAGTTCCATTAAAATTGATTAAAGGGGAAGAAATCAAAATGTCTTCCTTGACACGTCATCTGTTTTTACCCGGAAAACGAAAACGAAAACAAAGGATGACTGCAATAAATGCCGTAGTCATATATTTTCGATTCATATTAATTCATATTTTAAAATTGATATCCAAATAAAACAGCTCATTGATGTATTTTCAACTATTCACTAGTTTCATTGCTCTCCTTTTTTTTTTGCATTTTGCTGACACAATAAACTGGGTTTTTTTTTCAGTTTTGTCAGTTGTCCAATGTTAGGGTTGATTCGCTCCTTTCATTGTAAAACGGAAGACGAAATAGTATAAAAAATACAATTTATTCTGAATTAAATTAAGCTATTCTCTTTCATATTTAATCAATTAAAAAACAGACAAATTATCGAAACACTAAGTTTCGTTTTTAACCAACGACAGATCTCGGCCACACTTCGTACCCTCCATTAGATCCGCCCACACCCCTGGGATCATCGTACAAATTCCATTATGATTTCTTCCTTGATTGATTTAGAACTTCTTTGAAAATTTCTACTGACTCATGATCAATTAACCAAGATTGATCTATAGATTTTAACATATATATATATATACATGTACATGTGTTCTTAAATTGGTAAAAGTATGAACATGACGTAGCTTTACGTTTTGTCGCCTCATTCTTACGACCAAACAAACATGGAAAAAAATTCATAAAAAATCGCATTGTTTATAGTTTAAAAATGGAGCTCCTTTACCTGAACCAGAGACATAAATAACAGAGATTGGCAACTCCGCCATTAGCGTGTTTTGATGTTAAAAAATGTTACGGGACCAAACTTACTTTGAGATAATGATCTTAAACCAAAAGCATATTGTTTTCATGAAAAATATGCATGGGTTTTAAACATTTTGAAACAAAAAATTGAAAAATAAGATTAAGATATAGAAAATATATTGGCCAGCTATAAAACAGTGGCGAAATCTCGGACGACGGGTAGCCAACTGCCTCTTAAAACTTATCTTTTTAATATTGTTTTGGTAATAGGTTTTATCTGTTTATATTTCAATATGATTGTTTATTAGAAAGATATACTGATTTAAACTGGGAATACTTTACCGTAGGGACCGCGAGATTTCGATTAGTTGCCAATCTCTGTTATTTATATCTCTGGCTGAACCCGAGGTATTTGTTGGAAAAGACTGAAATATATCGTACGTACATGTGTTTACAGACAGAAAACTCTTAAAGTTTTTGGAAATCACTGCTAGCCATTTAGCACATGCATGAGAAGAACATCATGACTTCATTATTCCTAATTATCTCCCTTGTAACGGGGTCTTGAAGAATCCTCTTAAAAAAAACAGAAGACCGATTTGCCTCAAGTTTGGTTAAAATTAGGAAGGTGCATGGTTCTGGAGAAAAAGACGAAAATTTAATAGATTTACGACACATTACTCAGCAAAATCAAGTTCCTTAATTGTTTATTGTTTTGCAAAATATTATTCAGTGACGTGTATTTTATATTTGAACTTTACTGTAAATCCCTGTATTTATTACAGCCTTTTTAAAAATCCAGATTAGCGAGAAACAATTTCGAAAGTAGAACATTAAAAAAAAAAAATGAATAGATCTTGTAAAACGAAAGTAGAAAAAGAATTAATGTTTATTTGTACTAAATATATCTTTAAAGAGCAAATTCTGTAAAGGTGTACATATTTTATAAATAAAAGGTATCACTATTAATCGATCAAGTGAGAAATACCTTATTGGTTAGAATCTATTTTTAGCCCCGTTTTCAGAAAATACTTCATTTTCAGAAAATGGGCTTACCAACGAATGCATGCGCATGAAAAAAAACTTTGTATTAGTAGCAATGCGGCTATGGCGCGCGAAACGTGCGTTTTGAATACAAGGAGAGCATTATGCAGTTCAATTGGAATCAATGCAATACTTTTCACTGTGCTTCTCGTTTTGCAATGTGTCCAGTACGATATTAAAAAGGATGATGACAATTCGATGCAATCTGTAACAGAACAATTTAGTGCAACTGATCAGTCGAAAAATTATTACTCTGACCTATCGGTGTCAAACGATACTATTTGTGTAGATTGCGGATATTTAGGGAAAAACATTTCAGCTGAAGAGACCCTTTACAATCGAATATCGATTTCAAAAAATGGGTCACAGATGTGCTGTTTGGAAGATAAAAGCCTGGCAAGTCTCGTACGAAAGGTACATAGTCAGTGTATATACGAAATCGAAAGTAAAACTACAACTGGTCATCCAGTTCGTAGAAAATCTTCTTCAAGAAAGTTGCGTAACATATTTGAAAATTTTATTTGTGAAACTGCATTTTTTAAAAATAAAATAACATTATTATGAGTATTTGAAGTCAATAGTTTAAAAGTATGCGATGCTAGAGAGCATGATTTTAACATGTATCAAATAATTATTTTAAAAAAAAATAATGATTTTATACTGTTTTTACTTAGTTACTACTATACGTGTTATTTCAGGTTTTGAAAATAGGTGATGGTGAAAAACCAATCGACAAAGGTATAATTTAGCTACATACATGTATAATTTATCAATGATTTACCTATGATGAATTCTTGACTTTTAGTTTAGCAATTACTTTGGTGCAATATTTTAAAATTACAAAAGCCCAAGAAATTTTCTGAAATGATAATATTGTAAAATATTCACTTTTTTTTATCAGATTATTTTTCTTGGTGGAGACAAAGGCCAAATTCAGCACACTTGTATCTGAAAGATTGGTACCGGACCCAGTTGCACTGGACGGCTACCGAAGAAACTGGATCCGCCTTTTCAAAATTATCAATCGTAGATCAGAACAAACTTGTCATTAAAAAAACTGCAAACTATTTTGTTTATGCCGCCGTCGTCTTTGATTTTAGAACCGTCATTAAAGTTCCACAGGTCTACTACAACATCACTAGCTTCCTACCCGTACTTCCTCATTTACAGCCCTTTGTTTTGATGGGTAAGTATGGTGGGTCTCCATTCTCAGAAAAGCGACATACGGGATATCTGTGTGGAATATCGAAGTTCTACAAGGGACATCAGATCTCAGTATCTGTCAATGACCATAGTTTTATAGATAACACCCCTTACGCGAATTTCTTCGGAATATTTAGGCTGTGAGAAGTTTAGAAACTAAACGGAAATCTAAATTGTTAGATGTTATATAAGCTACTTATATTATATAGAAAAAGATATTATATCCATTTAGAGAAATTGGTTACAGTGTTTTGTAATTTTATTAATATTGAAAATTTGTGTTATGATAATAAAAAAAAAACAACAATATGCATACAAAACATATTTCACATGCACTACTATCACATATTTTTTTGTACACTGGGACATTGTTATAGGCGCTGATTTCAGAATAATTGTGAAACGATTTTGTGCAAAATATGTAGAAATTTTACATAAGAAAATTCACATTACATTAACATTAATGTTTATTATTTAAACAATAAAATGCTTTCTTTGGTGATCCGTGCGGGGTTGGAATGTGGGGACATTGCAGAAAAAATACATAACCTGCGTCAGCGTTTCATGTTAATTTTTCTGCAATGATCGCTACCTTCATAACGGGCACGAGTTATCAAAGAAAGCATTTTGTTGTTTGTATTTAAATCTTTCTTTTAAACAAATCAAAAAAAATTCTGTTCATGTACATCAGGACTGAAATCTTCACGCCCCTTTTAGCGATTAGTCGAAACCTTTGTACAGCGACCTAAGAAAAATCAAAGTACTGAAAGACGGGGTCTTTAAAGTTTGTAATTGTCCTGGATTTCCTCGATTAAGCTTCCAAAATTTATGAGTTTGGATAAGTTGTTAAAATCTATGTTAATTCGGCCTTTTTTGCAGTTGTCTGATACTTTGTCTAAATTTTACTCGATCCCGGCCTTCATAATTGTAGAAAATTGACACAATGTAATATATTATGTAAAATAAGCTCCAATGACAAATTTTAAAAATTACTACTTACCGGGAAAATCAAACAACTTTATCAAAGTAGATAATTTTAATCATTAGATTTATTCAATTTTGTAATCCAAGGGAAAATCCACAAGTCGGACGGTATGCGTAATAAAAGTTTTATGAAAACCCCGAAAACTCTAAAACTGCTGAATTAACAAACAAATTGAACATTTGTATACCGATAACAAACACAGGCACCTGACGTCAGAAATATTCTTTCTACAATAAGATTCCAAGAACTTTGACAATAAAAAGATTTGTCACGGTCGCCATTTTGATTTTTAAAGCTGCTTGGTCCGATTTTATATCAAATTTTATGCACGCTTTTAAACGATGGCTATGCTTAGTATATGTATAATAATAGACATTGCAGTAGTTTTCCCAGTCAATTAAGCCAAATTTCAATGACGAAGAATACGTACAAAATTTGCTAACAAAACAAACGACATTAAAAGGTACCGCGTTATTTCGCCTCATGTTAAATTTCACCCCTGACGACGAGACGGGTATGGTTGTATTACGAATTTGACATCGCTCTAAATAAAGGTCGAAATGGTCAGACAAATGATCAGACAAATTCAAATAAACATGTGTTCGTTTTGTTCACCAATATATCTAAAGTCTGCTTTCTTTACAGTCGATGCAGGACTGGTTGAATAACCCCAATCATTCGGGGGACGAAACCATGCGGTTTCCTTTTCTAAACATTCCCGTGATGCATTTTGGTTTGTTTTTTCGTTTGCCCAAAGAAAATTATTTTTATTTACTTTGAATATTTCTAACTTTGAAAGGAGATGGATTCTGCTGGTGTAAATATAGGAGAAAGTCCATAACTTTCTAAGATAAATGATTTGTATGAACAAAATTTTGATACTGTAATAACGAAAAAATTGGACCAAGCAGCTTTAAGACCGACTTATCTGACACGATTTTCTTCATTTGCGATTCATGCAAAATTAATAGGTAAAAATAAATCCGTTCGCCACTTACTACTTTTTTTGTGTAAACTCGTGCATCACCTACACGAATTACGATACAGCCGTTCCTTTTATTAAAAATCATACTCCGAAAATCAGAGACATAAATAACAGAGATTGTCAACTCCGCCATAAGCGTGTAAATGTTACGGGACCAACCTTACTTTGAGAACTACAAGTGCAACAGCAATCTTGTATAAGTCATTAAATTTGAACCTGATAGTGAACATGAACATGAACCTGTAATTTTTTTAGGCATGTTTTATTTATGAAATATTTACAAAAACTCTTTATTTGGTTTTTAAATTACTTTTTGAAAACTTATTGACTTTTCACAACGTTATGGTAATGCATTACTTTACTCATGTAATGGTAATGTAATGCATTACTTCAAGAAAATTAAGTAATGGTAATGGTAATTTAATGCCCTAATTCAAGAAGTAATGGTAATGTAATGCATTATTTTACAATGTAATTCACCCCAAGCCTGATTCCAACTAAGTAGGAAAACATGAACATTTACATTTGACTTGGTTCAATCAATAAGATTGTATATATTATATGATGTATAAGTCTTCCAAAATGTATAATCTATTATAGATTTTGCTTACAGTGCATTGTTTAAAATTTAAATTCAATTTAATCAACTAAAGAGCCAACAAACGAGAAGGCAAATTTAGACTTGTTTTTATTTTCTTTGTACAAAATTCCTTTAGAGACGAACAGAAGTCATACCGCAAGTAGACTGGAAGCCAATGAAACACCTATTTAATTTGTAAAACATCTGTGTATAAACCGTCCCGATTTTAACTTCGGCTGGCGCATGAAGTTTGGTAGTATTAAGGTGAAAGATTGTCAAAATAAAATTCACAACTTTTCAAAAATGGCACATTGCGTTTGGGAACTTTAATTTCGATAATGAGCTCGTACCCAACTGAATCGTCAACGGCGCTGTGCATTCAGTAACGTAACTCATTTCACATTTGAACCCGAGCAAGAATATTTTGATCAATAAAACTATTTGTTTATTTTTGTCCCCCGCCGCAACTCGGAGCGGGGACATAGACATGCCGGGCGTCCGTCCGTGTTTCTGTCCGTCACACTTTTTTGTAAGCGCTCTCATGCCTACAAATTTTGACGAATTTTCATTAAATTTGTAACAAATGTTTATACCACTAATACCTTGGTCAAGTTCGAAAATCAGCATTGGTCGATACGTTTTGTTGGAGTTATGGGACTTTGACCACAATAGTGACTCCGTTTTATCAAAAAATTGACCTTGTAAGCGCTCTCATGCCTACAAATTTTGTAATTTATACCAAATGTTTATACCACTAATACCTTGGTCAAGTTCCTAAATCAGCCTTGGATGATACTTTTTGTTGGAGTTATGGGACTTTGACCACAATAATTACTTCATTATTATATCAAAAATTGACCTTGAAAGTGCTTTCATGCCTACAAATTTTAAGATATTCATAAAATTTATACCAAATGTTTTATGCTCACACAAAGACAAGCTGGAAGGGGCATATTGTTTTACTCCTTTCCGTCTGTAATTCAGTACAAACGTGCGTCTGTTTGTCCATCTGTATACTGTTATATCGCGCTCCGCCCCATCATCGAATATATTGCTAGTTTATTAACATCTGAAGACATCAGAGATATAATTATGTAAGTATAATAATTGACCAGCGGGGGACCCAGGAATTCTATCCTTGTCTAAATAGAATTTTGTTTATACACAGAGGACTTAAAAAGATTTAATGCGTGTTTTTATAATATATATTTACTGAAATGCATGAAAACTTTCTGCACTATTTTCTTACGCGTAGACTCAATTCATGTGTTCAGAAAATCAATAGATGGGGTCACGTGACCCCGTCTAATGACCGACTGCACGAAATAATCATGATGATGTCGGCCTCAGATTTCAAAAAGAGACGATTTGGCTGTTCCTTTTAAGTAACGTAAATTTTCTCAGATTTAAATAATACTTTTAAAAGTCTTTAATTCAGTATTTTTTAATGAAGGTGTGTCAGGACCAAGGCCCAAGGGCTGATATTGGTCGAGGGCTTATAAAGGGTGTCCGATGGAAAAGGGGATGCATTATATTTATTACTTAATAATAAATGATATTTATTACTTAATAGTAATTGATAACGTACTTGACACACCTTCTTTAAAACTACAGAATTAAAGACGTTAAGGTGGCTCTATACACCCACAGTTTATTCCAATTTTCAATAGAAAACCACAAAACATATACTTATCAAATATTAAAATGATGATAAGGATACTATAGGTATTTTCAAGGATTTTTTAAATGTTTTTTCGTTTTTTTGTAAAATAATTTTTAAAAAGACAATTAAAAAATTGAGAGAATTTTTTTTGTCATATGATGAATATTTCCTTCGGACACCCCCAAAAAATATAACACTTCTTTATATTTAAAAATGTTATTGCATTTTTTTTTTATTATTTCTCCAAAACATTATTTTTCATAATTTCTTACTTTGTTGACAAATCATCTGAAAGAAGTGCTTGATGTTATAAGAAAATGTATTTTAATAAATGTGACGTAAAAAATTGAATGTAAAATCATTGCAAATAAACACAAAAAATATTTTTAATTTTAATTGGTATTAAAGTTCCTCAGGTAAGGGTTATCGTTCCTAAGTCCCAAGGGGCAAACACATTGGGGACTTTTCATTTTTGAGTTGAAGAAAATTTCCTAAAATGATGTTGGAATGATAAATACATACATATTTCATTATAGGCCTGTATAAGTGAATATAATTATTCGCTTTAATGCAAAACTAAGTCAAATAAATAAAGGGGAAAATTGACTTATGGAATTTATGTATCCCAACCTGAGAGAAATTCAAAGCCACCCTCCCATCCCCTTGAGTAGGTAAGGAACATCTGTCAATATTAATGTGGATTAAAGTATATCATAATTGAAATACTTTCACCGGTTTAGAATTTTCTTTCACAGAATTCAACCAAAAATACGTTTTAGAAAATTTTGGAAAGTTAAAATTTTTATTGTTCTCCACCTGATTCGAACTCAAGACCTCAGTGAACCCACTAACCCATTGCGCTACGCTATAAGATTTTTTTTATTTCGATGAATAATACCACACAACGTGGAGGTGTCACACACCACTTTACTTGTAAGTAATGAATTTTCCAATTATCAAATTAAATCTATTCATTTAACAAATTTTTCAAAAGAGCGGCCCCTATACAATTCGCCTCAGTTTAAATTAGATAGTACCGGAATTGCTTCCAGATTTACTTTTTTGCGTACTGCCTCATCAAAAAGTGGTGTATAGAGCCACCTTAAAAGGCATCATTTTAATCACCATTGCAAAGTTTTATTTTGAATAAGGAAGTACCCACACGAGGAAGTATAAATAATGTTATCTTCCTGGGATAATTACCACGGTATCTAAATAGCATTGATTTGAAAATTAATTACTTTATTTACAGATTTTTTTATGTTTAGGACAAAAAAAAAACATGACAAACTATATCTTGAACAATATGATAAGGAAAATGATTGAGAACTAAATTTTTCCCGAACTTAACTTTAAACAGACTTCACAACGTAAATGATGTAAAAGAATTTATAAGGGTATTTTTAATGTTTTTCCGCCATTTGTATCATGCGCGTTTTCTGTCGTGATATTGATAATATATGTGCGTATTTTGATGTAAGAACTTATCCAAATCACCTTAAAATGTGATGATATCCATAAGACAAAACATAATTTTCGGCAATTTAGCTGAATTGCTCTCATGCGCAGGTATAGAATTTTTTTCGGGTGGGGGACTGAGATATTGTTTGCCGGGGGTTTTGGGGATGGGTGAGGTTTCGATGTCTACTATCATTAACTTTACTTTGAAAATTCTATCAAATTGAATTTTTCAGAAAAAAGGGAGGGGGGGGGGGGGGTTTCGGAACCTCCTGACTTTCTAGATTCGCGCAATTTACTCGCTCATCTATATCAGTATTGTTGTAAAAACCCCAAAACACTCCCATACGCCCACTGCCCATGGACCATTTATAATTAGCTGAACTTTATTTTATATTTGTACTATGTTTATATTTTCAATCACGTGTAGAGTGGTTGAATACGAACGATAACTCTGTTCTGAGTACCATCGTTTAATCTAAATAACTGTTAGATTATGGAATAAGACATAGAGTGGTTGAACACGAACGATAACTCTGTTCTGAGTACCATCGTTTAATCTAAATAACTGTTAGATTATGGAATAAGACATACATCTTAATAGATTTCCGTGTTTAACATAAAACAAAGTATGATATGATGTGAAAAACTTCCAGTTCTTACGTGTTTTGAGATTATTATCCGAACACTTACACTTCCGCTCGAAATTTCACTTGTACTGAACTAATCTCGGTGTAGTCTCGTGAACTTTCATTTGAGCACCTCTGGATTTATTGCATACTTAGCAACGATAAAGAAAACATTCCGAACACATTTGCAGGGGTGATGTAATTGATTGCTTATAAAGAGGCAATCTGGTTAGAATCAGACAACCACGTGAATTTCGATTTAATTAACACTCTCACGTAGAGATTTTGATAAATTTCCAATAAATTGTTCAAGTCTGCACCAAGTTATTGTTTACGTCATTTTGAAGTTTTTTAACGAAAACAAACATAGTCACATATCAAGTAAGTTCCATTAAAATTGATTGAAGGGAAAAATCAAGATGTCTTCATTGACACGTCATCTATTTTTTCCCGGAGAACGAAAATGGGAAAAACGAAAACGAAAACAATGGATGTCTGCACTGAACGCCGTAGTCATATATTTTCGATTCATATAAATTCATATTTTAAAATTCATATCCAAATAAAACAGCTCATTAATGTTTTTTTCAACTATTCACGTAGTTTCATTACTCTTTTTTTCATTTGGCTGACACAATAAAATGATTTTTTTCTAGTTTTGTCAGTTGTTCAATGTTAAAGTTGATCCGGAACGGAAGACGGAATAGTATAAAAAAATACAATTTATTTTGAATTAGATTAAGCTATTTTCTTTATTATTTAATGAATGAAAAATAAATACAAATTATCAAAACATTAAGTTTCGTTTTTAACCAACGACTCATCTACACTTCGTGACTCCCATTAGATACACATCCGGAAATTATGAAGGTGATTCTTGAGAAAAAGATCATGAAAATATGACAAGTTTTTGACACATTAATCAGGAAAATCTTATCAAGTTAATTGTTTTTGTAAAGTAATTATATGATATTTAGTGAGGTTTTTTTTTTATATTTTTTTAACTTTACTTAAATCTCTGTAAACTAGATTATCGAAAAACAATATCGAAAGCAGAACATCAATATTAAAAAAAATAAACCTTTCAAAAACGAAAGTAGGCGATGATTGTTAATTGTGTTTAAAAAATAAACAGCTAATAAAACCAATCATCGTTTGATAAATTCAATAACACCTAATTGATTAGTCTATTTTTAGCCACTGCATTGTGTAGGCATGTAAAGTACTTTGTATTTTAGTAGAAATGCGGCTATGGCGCACGAAACATGCTTTTTGAATACGAGGCGAGCATTATGCAGTTCAATTGGAATTAATGCAATACTTTTCAGTGTGCTTCTCGTTTTGCAATATTTCTACGACATTAGGAAGGATGATGGCAATGCAACAGAAGAATTAGGTGCACACGCCAATGGTCAGCTGGCAAAGAATTATTTCTCTGACTTTATATCGGTGTCGGATAATACTCTCTGTGTAAAGTGTGGATATTTAGGGGAAAACATTTCAGCTGAAGAAACCCTGTACAATCAAATATTGATTTCAAAAAATGGGTCACGGATGTGCTGTTTGGAAGATGGAAGCCTAGCAAGCCTTGCACGAAAGGTAGTCACATACGAAATCGGAAGTAAAATTAACTGGTGTATAAAAGTAGACTTTTATAGAAAGTTTTGTCAAGAATTTTGTCAAGAAAATTATGTTCTGTATAACATTTATATATTTCATTTTAGACACTGCATTTTTTAAAAATCGGATAACAAAGTTGGTGTGGATTTATTTTGAGTATAAACTATTCGAAGTCAGTTTTTGTAGTTTGATGTTTATTACTAAAACCGATTTGGTTTGACTTTTCCGATCGCGTCGCGTTCAACTTTTTCAGCTACGTCATACATAAACAATACCCGCACCTTAACCACAGTTTTTTTATTGGTGGATTCAGCTTACCGCTGATTGGCTGCTGGTTAACTAAGACTAAATTATGCACGGACAGAACAACAACATATCAGAGAATGAAAAATTCACATGGGTACTCGTGACTGTCGAAATTGGGCTATTTTTCGAAAGTGTACACTTGTGATAAAACAATTCATACGGTACATAACATATATAGCTGTAGCTCTGTGTATAAATTTTGGGTTAGAAAATATAAAGCTACAGTGCATACAATACTTACATGTACAAAAAAACTTTACGGCAATTTGCCGCGTATAAAAATAACACTATTTTTTAAAAATATTTACATCATACCATACCACATTTTGTGCAAATAATCCATTTAAATAATTCTTCATTTAGTTTACTACTGTTAATAATTGTAGCTTTACCCGCCCCAAACGTTCTCCTATTAAACAACCTTTAACCGTACTCGGAAAGCGGATCAAGAACTGTATTTTTTATGTATATAAACAAACCAGTGTTCATGTATGGAGCGGGTGATCGGGGGTTCAGAGACAGGTAAAATAAAGAAATCTGCAGTAAATGGTTTGTGGATATTTTAGTATATATATGTACACCGAAAGTGATAGGGCAACAGAAGAGAAACCGAATAGGACACTTGCCTAATGAAGACGCACATGTACAAACCTCCTTGCACTCTCCACTTCCGTCTCGTTCTTTCACACCATCGTTCAATACTTTTATTGACTGTCGATTGCTGATCGAAAGGTGTAGAAATCGAGGAATTCATACCTATCACTTTGACTGGCAAGTTAGTCAGTTAGTAGGTAATACATGTGCATTATACATTTACGGTATTTACATGAAATGAACGCTTAGCACATGCAACTTTTAAATATTATATTTTTTATAACGCCGTACTCTGGACCGTAGCTTGAGGCTATGGTTTAACGCCCGTTTACACACACAGAGAGAGAGAGAGAGAGAGAGAGAGAGAGAGAGAGAGAGAGAGAGAGAGAGAGAGAGAGAGAGTTTAGCACAGAATTTAAACATACGGGATAGTCGATATTGAATGAATAATATTGGGGGGAAATAAACTGCATGTTCTGAGAAATCCTTCAGCTCTGGCATTGCATAAGCGTATACTGATAACTCGGCCTAAAAATAGGAGTTTACCAATCATATAGTTTTCACACCGGCGGCGTGTATAATTTATGCATGACGTAGCTGACAGAAATGATCGTGACGCTATAGGAAAAGTCAAACCAAATCGGTTTTGATAATAAAAGTCTTCGAAGTTTGAAAGCATGATATTAACATTTATTTAATAATTATTTAATTTTTCAAACAATGAAATATCATTTAATGATTTGATTATTTTCTAAAACTTTTTTTTATTTCTAAGTGTTATTTTTCAGGTTTTGAAAATAGGTGATAGTGAAAAACCGATCGACAAAGGTATATTTTAGCTGTACGAATTTACATGTATTTAATTTAAGGTGGATCTCTACACCAAATAAGTGTAGGAGATTTTTGTTGCATGCATTTGTTACCAATACTACGCACAGTATTCAACAATAATATACCTCAAAATACAATACACTATTTTCTAGAGAATTTTTAAAATATCAGTCTGGTTCCAGATAACCCCTTATTTATCAAATTTTCAAACATTTCTGTTTTAAAATTCATATGAAAGTGAAATGTTATTAAGTTTAGAAATGAAAAACAAAAAAATCATGAATGAAGTTTGTATGATTTTTATTGGAATCCACATAAATATGAAACTAAAATATAAAAAAATTCTGTTAAGGCAAACTGCTGGACAAAATCCCACAAAAACCTGAAAATATAAACAATATTCGTTGGTGAATGGGATAAAGAAAAGAAATTGAATGAAATTGAAAAATTAAAGGAAATACTTAATTATTGCAAAAATCTTGGTATGAAAGATCCTGTTTAAGAGTTGTCTTTCTTTATTTTAAATGGTCTCAAATATCTTGGGATCAATTTTTTAATTAACAAAAATCACGAAGAAAAATTAAAAAAAGAACAAGTCTATGCTAAATATGTAGATATAAGATAAGTAGTGCTTATGATAATGTTTGAAGCTGAAAAAATATATTATTGATGAATGCATTATATATATTTAACTCTTCAGAACAAAATATTAGTAGTTAATTATATTATAAATTGCCTTTTACTTTTTTATATACAATAGCAATTATAAACAACAACCATACGCATATTAATACATACATTAGATGTCCATAGTGATACACATGCATGTGTGGAAATGAAAAACATGCTCCTTTTCAGAATCCTGTCTTTCCCTCATTTTGCTTGCAAATCCGGGCTTCCACTGCTAATGCTACCTAGCTGTATCTATTTAAATCAAAATACATTAGTTTAATGTCAAAGTTTCAGTGAAAGTCTTTTACTGCAATTTTTTTTTTAATTTGGGAAGTTAGGATCAATTCAAGAGATCGTACTACGGTACTTTCGTTTTATATTATTCATACATATATACTTTAAATGAAAATTTGACATCTGCTTACCTATATCGATAATCCGCCACATATGTATGATCGTCTGTTGCAGATGACATGACAAAAATGTATTGCCAATAGCAGCAGAGCAGGGAAACGGTATATTATTTAGAGTCCACGTTTTCCGTACAAAACAGCTGATAATCAATGTTAGTTAAAAGCTTTAAACAGGAAGAAAATTGACATATTTTCTAAGCGTTTTGGTGATTCCAGTCCTATCTCGTCTCCTTAGTTAGAAGAGTTCAATTAAACGGTGTATAGCTATTTTGTACCACGACATAATGTTATCAATCCGGAACACAATGGCGTTTCGAACGGAAGTCAGACATGTTTGTGACGATGTAGCCTTCCACCTTAAGGAATAAGGAATCATTCTTGAGTATTATGAGGTGATAATTTTGGTCCGTGCGTGATCAATCCAATAAAGTCCGAAGGGTTTCAGATAGATTTGATCACGCCCCGACCGAAATTATCACCTCTAATATTCAAAGAATGATTCCTTGTTACCTATATTTTTATAGCTTTAAGCCACCGTACGATTAAATATTTAATTATAAGTAAGCAAACCCCGCTGGCGCCTCAATTTGGCGTCATCTGAAGTTAGAACCATTTTAACAAGAGCTTGCAATTGGACTTTGGATAGTTGTGTCAAACAGCAATGTGACCTAGGCCTGTCTATTTAATTGTAGGCCACTCGGCCATTGCTCTTTGAAATCAACAAGATTTGTCTAGCTGTTGTGCTAAGACGACACAATTGGTGTACATTTCGCTTGAAACCGCGTCAATTTTAACATGTTTTGACGCAGGAAATAGATAGCTACGTCCAACCAAAAGTCCAAGGTCTTGTTAAAATGGTTCCATGGGTTTTATAGTACAGAATCGATACGTAGTGTTATCACAGACAAAGACACTGGAAAATGTAAATATATCTCGTTAAAATACATGTACTAACCATATATGACTGCGGTGAAATGATAATTTATTTCTAGACATTCAATATTAGAAACAGGGAAATTGGCCTACTTAAGCAACATTTTAGTATAGTATTTACTGCATGTTGGGTCAAAACAGTATACATGTATCATACCAACTACATTTCAGGTTTTATGAATGAAAATCTGCCCTTAATCAATGATATATGATTCTTTACAACTTTAAATATGAAGCAGTCACTTTGGCACAATAGTTCAAAATTGTATAATTACAAAACCCAATGTTTTTCTAAAGTTTTTAACCAAAATAATTGTAAAGCATTTCTTTTATCAGATTCTTTTTCTTGGTGGAGAGAAAGGCCAAATTCAGCACACTTGTATCTGAAAGATTGGTACCGGACTCAGTTGCACTGGACGGCTACCGAAGAAACTGGATCCGCCTTTTCAAAATTACCAATCGTAGATCAGAACAAACTTGTCATTGAAAAAACTGGACACTATTTTGTTTATGCCGCCGTCGTCTTTGATTTTAGAACCGTCACTAAAGTTCCACAGATCTACTACAACATCACTAGCTTCCTACCCGTAATTTCTCGGTTCACATTTGTTTTGATGGGTAAGTATGGCGGGTCTCCATTCTCGGAAAAGCGACATACGGGCTATCTGTGTGGAATATCGAAGTTCTACAAGGGACATCAGATCTCAGTATCTGTCAGTGACCATAGTTTTATAGATAACACCCCTTACGCGAATTTCTTCGGAATACTTATGCTGTGAGAAGTTTGGAAACTCAACGGAAATCTAATATGTTTGCGATATATTCGATTGTTTTCTCTACCAATTTCTTATATTATATATATTAAAAAATTTTTAACCATCTAGAGAAATTGGTTACTAGTATAGTGTTTTGTAATCATATTAATATTGAAATTTTGTGTTATGATAATAAAGAAAATTACACTATGCATACAAAACATTTTTTTACATGCACTACTATCACACATTTTTTTGTACACTGGGACATTGTTATAGGCGCTGATTTCAGAATTTAATATGAAGAGATTTTGTGCAAAATATGTAGAAATTTTACATAAGAAAATTCACATTGCATCAACATTGCTGTCAATTATTATTTAAACAATTAAAATGCTTTTTTTTTGGTGATTCGTGCGGGGTTGGAATGTGGCGACATTGCAGAAAAAATACATAACCTGCATCAGCGTGTCATGTAAATTTTTCTGCAATGATCGCTACCAAAGAAAGCATTTTGTTGTTTGTAATTAAATCTTTCTTTTAAACAAAATAAAAAAAATACTGTTCATGGACACCAAGACTGAAATCTTCACGCCCTGTTTAGCGATTAGTCGAAACCTATTTAAGCGACCTAAGAAAAATGACCGACTGCACGAAATGATGATGTCGGCCTGAAATTTCAAAAGGAGACGATTTGGCTGTTTCTTTTAGCTAACGTCAATGTTCAGATTTCAATAATACTTTTTAACGTCTTTAATTCTGTATTTTTTAAAGAAGGTGTGTCAGGACCAAGGCCCAAGGGTGTCCGATGGAAAAGGAGATGCATAATATTTATTACTTAATAATAATTGATATTTATTTTTATTTCAAATTTTTGAATAAGGAAGTACCCATACGGGGATGTCTAAATAATGTCAACTTCCTGGGATAATTACCACGGTATCTAATAAGCATTGGTTTGAAAATTAATTACTTTATTTATAGATTTTTTTTATATGTATACAACAAAATCATGACACTATATATTGAACAATATAATAAGGAAAATGATTGAGAACTAAATTTTCCCCGAACTTAAAGGGACTTGGACACGATTTAAGATCAAATATTTTATTTTCATTTTTTATGTATATAATTGTTTACTAGTGCATTTTGAATGATTGACCAAAATAATGAATGTTAAAGTCAAGTTGCAAGCGAGATACAGAAGTAATAATTGGTTGTTATGTAAACAGATCTCGAGTGTTATAGTTGTTTACAAAAATGTAATGTAGAGAATTGTCATTTCTTTGACAAAATGACATGTAAAAAACAATTTAAATTCATTCAAAATCTTCATAGATACTATTATCAGCGAAGGAAAGATACATTTGATTGAAACTTACACCAATACAACTTATATGTAAAAAAAATCACAATATTCGAGCTTTGTTTACAAAACAATGAATTATGAACTCTGTATCTTGCTAAAACCTTGATATCTGTCTTTCAAATTTTGACATAGCATTATAAACTGTATAAACTTCTATATTTATCAGTATAAACAATGAAAATGGAAAAATAAAATTTTTAGTCAAATCGTGTCCAAGTCCCTTTAACTTTATACAGACTTCACAACGTAAATGATGTAAAAGAATTTATAAGGGTATTTTTAAGGGTTTTCCGCCATTTGTATAATGCGTTTCCTGTCGATAATATAAGTGCGTATTCTGATCACATTTTGATGTACAAACTTTTCAAAATTACCTTAAAATGTGATGATATCCACAAGACAAAACATAATTTTCGACAATTTAGCTGAATTGCTTTCATGAGCAGGTATAGAAATTTTTTCGGGAAGGGGGCCCGAGAGATATTGTTTGCCAGTGGTTGAGGGATGGGTGGGGTTTCGATGCCTACTGTCATTAACTTTACTTTAAAAATTCTATAAAAAAAGGGTGGGAGGGGGTGGGGTCGGAACCTCCTGACTTTCTAGATTCGCTCATTTTACTCACTCATATATATGTTGTAAAACCCCCAATACAACTCCAAAAGCCAACTGCCAATGGGCCATCTATAATTAGCTGAACTTTATTTTATTTCATTCAAACTATTAATTTAATATGACGGTACTTGAGAAAGTACGTTTGTAAGCTAACAGTTGTAATAAAAAGTCGTAGGTATGAATTAAAAATATAGAAATTACGAAAGCCCATTGAGCTCATATTCGTCGGTAAAAAAAAAATTCGCGAATAAACGCGAAACTTTTGCGATGTAACGCGTAACTTACGCTATATAACGCGTAACTAAACTATATAACGCGTAAGTTTTGCAAAAAAACGCGAAACTTTCGCGAACAAACGCGTAACTTTCGCGAATAAACGCAAAACTTTCGCGAACAAACGCGTTACTTTCACGAACAAACGCAAAACTTTCGCGAATAAACGCGTAACTTTGGCGAATAAACGCGTAATTTACGCGAATAAACGCGTTATTTTCGCGATATAACACGAAACTTTTGCGATATTATGCATAACTTCCGCGAAACCATTAGATAAATAAGAACCCTTATGAAGAAAAATGATTGAAAACAAATACATTTCAGTTTTAAATCATGAAATACTTATTATTAATTATGATTTTATTATCCTTGTTATGTTGATTTATGAACACAAAATTATCTTTTCCTACATATAGATATTAATAAATCTGATAAAATTTCATAACATTTTTAGATGTTATATGTTCCAAGTAGATAATAAGTAAGAGCATCATATTTCATTCATTATCTTTTACTTATAAAATTATTATAAATCCAACCGTCAGAAACCTTTTGAATCTTAGTACTGATTTTCAAATGAAATATGTGATAGATTTAGAGGACGAATTTACGTCATCTAGATTTGACCAATAGCTTTAAAATTTCAATTCACAGCTTGACTTATCTTTCTGATATTAAACTAGACGTTAATTTATGTCGCATTGATATGAAATATAACGTTTTGAACAATAATATCCTTTCAATTCTAAAATGATACTTAGTAAAACGTTTAATTCGGATTAAAATTGTTATAATTAGAGTATGTTGGTGCCTCATGAGAATGTGAGAAACGCAATGCATTATGTCCTTTGAAAATCGGTACTAAGAAATTAAAGATTTCCTACGTTTAAATTTATATCAATTTGTGTAAGATTAAATCTGATTCATTTACACCTTTATATTATAAAATTAATTTGTTTTATTTAAAATTAATTTGTTTGTTTTCAGTCATTGTTCTTCAAATGGGTTCTTGTCTGAAATGACAATATTTATATTAAAGTTTCGCGTTTATTTGCGATAGTTTAACGTTATATAGCAATAGTAACGCGTTTATTCGCGAACATTTCGCGTTTATTCGCGAAAGTTTCTAGTTAATTCGCGAAAGTAACGCGTTTATTCGCATCCGCGAATTTTTTTACCTACGAAAATGAGCTCAATGGGCTTTCGTAAGAAAAAAGGTACAAGGTGAAAAAGTTGACTTGAAAATATAATGTTCTTGGTTTCTTGCTATAGGCAAGTTTTTTCAATCGATAAAACCGCATGCGATCACAGGTGCTTGAGGACAGGACCGACCGGTACCCCCCCCTTCCATCTCCCACCCCAAGTATCTTGCTATTTTTTCTTAAATTATCCATCTTCTATAAAATATTTATAATCTAATATATACATTCATTGCACAAAATTACTTAAAACAAACATTTTGAAAAAAAAATCATATCCCCTCTATAAATAAATCATATCCCCAGAGAGAGAGAGAGAGAGAGAGAGAGAGAGAGAGAGAGAGAGAGAGAGAGAGAGAGAGAGAGAGAGAGAGAGAGAGAGAGAGAGAGGTGATTTTTTCAAAATGATATTTTTATGCAATTAATGTATACATTTAATTACAAGAGAAAAATGAGTTAAGTCCCGGGGGTCTAGACATGTACTTTGAGGTGAGAGATGGAGGGGGAGGGAGAATCTGTCCTGTCCTCAAGCACCTGTGCATGGAATGAGATAAAACAAAAAAGCTCTTTCCTACTTTTAAATCTGAACAATTGCTTTCATCGTTTAATAAATAATAATTGATCAAATCGATTGGAACTTTCATATATAGATGAACAAGTTTATGTATATGTCAACTATGCGTGTATGGAATATTGAAGGACTCTGAACTCGGAATTTGTTTGCAAAAGACAGAAAACATTTTATTGCACATGAGCTCTCTCTGTAAAAAAAAAAACACCGAAAGTATTTCATATGTAATGATATGATTTATTACATCTCAACAAGCATAAGAGAATATTTATATCTACCGAGTATTATTAGGGCCCCGCTCTGCGGGCGCCCTATAATGATCAGTCTGTTCGTCCGTTGTCTGTCCGTCCGTCCGTCTGCCCGTCCGAGATCTCTTGTCCGGAGCATATCTTCTCTTCCCTTGGCCCAGTCTGGCTCATACTTCACCCACAGTGTGGCTTTGGGTAAAGAGTGTGCAGTGACCTTGAGGTTTTTTCCAAGGTCAAAACTCAAGGTCATAGCATAATTATGTGAAAATCCTTGTCTGGAGCATATTTTCTCTCCTCTCGGTCAAATCTGGCTCAAACTTTACTCACAGAGTGTCTATGGTCAAAGGATGTGCAATGATGTTGAATAAAGTTTGTAGGTCAAGGGTCAATGTCATATTTGATCATGCAAAAATTCTTTATTCAGAGCATATAGATACTCTCCATTTAACCCTATTTTGCTCATACTCCACATAAACAGAACTTCTAAGTAAACGGTGTGCAGTGACCTTGAGCCAAGTTTCATGGTCATATGTGAAGATCAAAGCAGAATTATATGAAAAATCCTTGTCCGGAGCATATTTTTCTCTTTTGGTCAAAGCTAGCTGATACTTCACTTACAGAGTGCCTACAGTTAAAGGAAGGGCAGTGACCGCAAATGATGTTTGTAGATCAAGTGTCAAGGTCGTATTGGATCACACAAAATTCTTTTTTCAGAGCATATATATACTCTCCTCATGGCCCTATTAGGCTTTTACTTCACATTAACAGAGCTTTTGGTTTAGTGGTGTGCAGTGACTTTATGATTTGAACAAAGTCAATGTGAAGGTCATAATGGATCTTTTCATTATCAGGTTTAGACCGTAGATTTTTTCCATTCGCTTAGTCTTGCTCCGGTTGAAGAAAAATGCCTGATTTTAAGGGGTATGAGATTGAATTAAAAGTTTTAAGCAAGTTGGAAAATGTCCAAGTTATAGGTCAAGGTCAAAGAAAAATTCTCTGAAATGCTTTTCATCCTATTGTTCATTATTTAAGCGGGGCCATTTGAGATGGTCACCATCTCAATGTTGTCTAGTTCCCTCTATTTCCTACGGAAACTTATAGTTAATACATAGCTCTATAGAAACAGCTAGACTGAAATCTGCACGGCCTGTTTATCGATTGGTCGATAGCAACTGAAACTGACAGGACTGAAATCGACACGCCCTGTTTATCGATTGGTCGAAACCTACAGCAACCAAAGAAATATCACGCACCAAATAATCATGAAATGTCAGACTCAAAATCTCGCAGGAGACGATTTGGCTGTTTCATTAAGCTAACGTACAATGTACATGTATTTATACATTAACAGTAATTTAGTGAATTTTACTTACTGTTTATGATCAATTTATTAATAAGTTACAAGAAAGATGTTAATATAAACAGTAAATGCTTTCTTTGATGATTCATTCGGGTTTAGAAGGCAGCGATCATTGCAAAAAAATATACTATGTAATTTTTTTCTGCAATGTCGCCACCTTCATATCCCGTATGAATCATCAAAGAAAGCATTTTATTGTTTAAACAACTGCAGTGCTTTCAAATCATTAAAGGATTTAAAATACCTGCAACTCTGATTTAAAAAATGTCGATTTCTGAAATATAATGAGAAAGTACATATATATAGCAAAAAATTATGGGGGTTTTCTTGTTGCTTGATTATTGCTGAATTGGTAGAAATCAGATTTTTCTGAGGATCACAAGACTGAGGTTAAGTTTAGCTGCAATAATGTAGCCCTCTCCCGATTTTTTTTTTTTTATTTTTTTTTTGGAGAGGGCTACAACTCCATAGGATCTCCGTAATGGTGCAAGTGCGGGAGTGATTCACTCCCTCAACGATTTCGTCTCAAATCGTACATAAATGACAATAACATAATATAACATTTGCATTTCTTACCTGAACTCAAACATCGTAAATGTCTATGGCATAAATTAATCCAAAAATATCAAGTAAAGTCCATATATCGGTTATTTTTCGTGTATGTCAACAACGAAAGTTAAATTTGTCCGCCATGTTTACTGACCTTGACCGGTTTTATTTTGGGACAGCCAATGAGAATTCAGGAGCGGATCTTGAACTGAATATAGGAATTCCCCTATTTTAAACATAATTAACGCGGTAAATATGAATTTTCCATTATATACCATTTCCTTAAATGATGTTTTAGTGATATAACCAGGTAAGAACGATTATTTACACTGACATTCATGTTATCAAGCCCATCAAAACTCCAAGCGTACATCCCATAAAATCACGCGAGAACTGTCATGGCTGCTGAAAAAGACGACTGGTAAACATGCTTATGTGTTTTATCTGGTTTTGATTTATATACGGTTAATTTGTTCAGCCTGAATTAAAAAATCATTTTATCTAAAGGAAGTCAAATATAAAATCGATCTTTTCAGACCGGAGTCAGCCGCATTAAAAAATTAATTTTGCACCATTACGGAGATCCTGTGGAATTGTAGCCCTCTCCAGTAAACATCAGATATAAAAAATCGGAGAGGGCTACATTATTGCAGCTATGTTAAGTTGTGTGCATCACCCTAGCATATAAACTGTGTAAACAAAGGCATGATACTAGACTGTATTTTAAGATTTCTACTGGCAATTCATTATATGGACTTAAAACTAAAGGACCTCAGATGAAAACAAGAAGATAAATTTAAAATTGGTTTTCTACTTAACATTCCTGACTTGCTCTTTCTTTTTGGTGAAAGCGTTTCTGCTAATGTTAAATAGACCAAGAATTTTATAATGTTAATATGCCAATAATTTGTAGCTCCGATTGTCTCTAAATCACGGCTCTGGAGTTTGCATGATCATCCACTCGGGAATTCATGTATCTATATCCGTGCAAGCATGACTCAATTCATGACATCTGAAGGCCAAAAAGTGGACCACTGGCTCAGTAAGGACACATCTACCAATGGATGATGCCATCTTGGGAGGGAACGGAAGATTTTCTTATCGAAATTCCTCAAATAATTTCTGTTGGATCGCATGATCGTGATGAGAACGGAGACAGATGGAAACAACTGGTATATAAGGCCCCAGTGGCCAGGGGTCATCTCATAGAGTCAGTTGATATTTCGGATTTTACAGATAATGTAAGTATTGCCATGAGGAATGGTAACCTACATTCTAACCTTGTTTATATTTTTATCTTGTCTTTGCAATGACAGCTACACTTCAAATGATCCAATACAAGATGATGCCACTTTTTCTTTAGAATTCCCGTATTCAACAAAACGATTTGTACTCGTAAAAAATGGTTTCAATTAGTTAATTGTCAACTTTAAGAATGTAATCAAAGTACTGAAGTACTGACGGGAGTTGATTTTATCGATTATCATTTATTCAAAATCAACGATATGTGATTTTGCATGGCAAGAAGTATCAGTAATCGAAATATTGCTGAGAAATTGTATGGATCCAGGCAAGATTGAACTCTTGTCTTGTTCAACCAAACGCTCGGCTGTCTCCGTTTATCTACGACAAGCAAGAGAGGCTCTGTTTTGTCGGATATTAACGGGGACAGCCAAGCGTCTGGTTGAACGTGACTACATTGAACTTCAGCGTAGGAATACATACGACTTTAAAAAATATCTTAACTGTTTGTACAATTTAAAATCTTACTATTTTCATGGTATTAATAAATAAGTTTTCTTGAAAAACAATACTTCAGAATACATAGCATCGAATTTATCAATTATTTTCAATAACTAAGTGTTGTCAGCGGTATTGATTTGTGCTTAGGTCAAAACACTGTTTCACTTTCGCTTTGCCCGAGTAAGTGCATAGGAGAGTTGATTAAAATCAACTCCCAAAAATGAATAGGAATTTTCGTTAAACGTTAAATAATCCAACGGACAATGAATTTTTTCTTTGAAATTATATCACACTTTGAATTGTGCATAAAATCTTGTTCCTTATCATAAATTATCTTTAGAATAGCGCAAGACTCGTTTTCGTCCTCAAATCAGCTGACGTCTAAAGTCAAGAAAATTTCTTCGATAACTTCAAGAGAGTGCTTATCAATTATTGGAGTGTTCTTCATGTAGCAATCACGTTTACATAGTAGTTAAAGTTAGACGGAACTCGACGACCAAAGGAAAATTACTCTCCTCCTCTTAAGTTAATCAGATATAGCTTTGTGGGAGAAAAAGAAAGAATACATGTATTAGTCGTGGTCTTTTATATAAGCTTTATGCTCAAAATTAACAACTTGTCCTGTTTGTGTAATTTAGTTTTGATTTTGTTTTAGCAAAAAAAAAACATTCCGTGAAAAATAAAGTTAAATTACTAGTAGTCGAATTACGCTCTGAAATATGTATAGTTCATTAAATGGTGAATGACTCTACACAAAACAAGCTTAAGCCTGTCTAGTTTTGAGATGTCTTGCAAGCAAAGGAAGCTAAAACTATTTGTTATTTTGCCAAATGGTAGAATGAGGGTTGCAGTCTTGCTGCTTCTTTGCATTGCCGCTGGTAGTCAAGCCAGTTTCTTGGACGATTTGAAAAATGCTTTTCATAACATTGGAACTTCTCTGACGACCACATTCAATGCTGTCGGAGATCAGGCTAAAGTTGTTGGCCAGAATCTTCTGTCAACAGCTTCCGAGCAAGGAAAACAACTTGCTTCCCAGGCCTTACAGAGTGAGCAATGTCCAAATGCAAACAACAACGGCGCTTTGCTTTCCTTCACTTTCATGGGTGTCGGTTTTGAAACAAGGTGTTTTGCTTCGATCGTCGTTTACTGCTTAATCATAGCAGTCTTTCTGTAAAACTTGCAACACTATATGCACATCTTACTTACAGAGAGAAAATAAATAGCATAATTATGTAATGTACAGGGTTTGGTATAATGAGAAAACAACGTATCTCTCCCAATGCTTTCATGCTTTTCTTGTAGCAAAATGAGGGTTGCATTCTTGGTGTTGCTCTGCTTGACTGCTGGCAGTCAGGCCAGTTTCTTAGACGATTTGAAAAGTGCTTTCAGTAATATCGGAACCTCTCTAACAACTACATTTCACGCTGTTGGGGATCAGGCTAAAGTTGTAGGACAAAACCTTCTTACCACAGCCAAAGAGCAGGGCTCACAGCTTGCTTCCCAGGCCCTTCAAAGTGAGAATTGCAAAACGTCCCTTGTCTTATCCCAATCGTTGTAGTGCATGCATCAGAACTTTATGATATATGGTGTTTGGCACAACTATATATAATTTTCTTTAAATCTAAGGTTTATATTAATATTATTTTTTTCGGAAATGAAATTTTATAACTTACATGTACACTTGAAATACGACATATTACCATATGAAAATAACCCAAAATTAAAATTAAAAAGTGAAATGATATGTGCATTTCGTATTGATTAAAAGGTTTGTTAATGGGAACCATGAACGCTCTCAGCTCCCAGGGCACCACAGACACTGCCACTGCAACCAAGAGATCTCTGAGGTAAGACGTTTCAACTGTTTTACTATAAATCAACAACTCCAACTCATTTCCAGTTCTCCTAGTCATCGCTAAATGCACAGATGATTTATACATTTTTCTGGTTTGAAACGGAAATTCAATCCGTTTGAAAACACAATGATTGTCAAAATTTAAGTTTGCGTTATCCCTGTCTCCTTCGGTAGTGATCTCCTCCAAGAAGTGAAGCCCTTGACTGATGCCGCCAAGAGCATCGTAGAGCAGAAGATGGACAACATGAACGGAGTGTACGCCGAGGCCCTCGCCCAGCTCAAGGCTCTCTCCTCTCAGCTCACCACCATGCCAGCTTCTGAGCTCATTCAGAAAGTTGACCAGATCGTTGGTCAGTACTAATTTAGAAGGATATCGTTGTTAAGTTGATCCATGAAATCTAATGTTCATTGCATAGCCATATCTTAAAGCGTCTTGTATTAACAGAACCATTGGCACCGAATTCACATTCTAATGATTTTTGTTAAATCCACTATTTTGTTAAATCCACTAGAATGTATGCCCATGAATATTAATGAAACTGCATAAATGATAATAGCCATTTGGTTGCATAGAATGGCATTCTTTTATAATCTTTGGAACAGATTAAGTTATGTTGATTTTTTTTTTCTCAACAGCTGCCCACCACACCGTTTCCAACAATCTCCAGAATGAGCTCGTCACAGATCTCACCTCCCTTTTCGGAAAGGTCTTGTCCTACCACCCAGGAACCAAGAGAAGTACCTTCACTGACGCCCTCAGTTCCCTCGGATCCGGTCTCGCCAACTTTTTCCAGCCTCATATCCAAGCTGTCCAACAGGTATATTCATTAGATTCTAGAAAGCATAAGAAAATCTCGTTTATCAAGTTTCTCTTCTCTTCTAGAGAATCGTCGATGGTGCCATAATTGCAATATCTCCAGTTAATTCAGGTTTCTGATATCATATTGTAGTTGGTGAGCGGAGTTGGAGAGTCCCTGAAGCAGACATCAAGCGCTTTCCAGACCAGCCTGAGCACTGGAGCCCATGGTGCTGCCATCACTGATTCCACCTCTCAACTCGCCCAGCACGGACAGAACGCCCTCAGTGCCCTCAAGGACGCCGTCTCTGACATCCTCCGTACGTGAAAGCTCTTATAACCTTTATTCTGTCGCTGTTTTGTCTGATAGTTATACAAAATATGTTCCAATTCTGTGATTCGTCAAATATAGTTTGACATTTCCATACAATAAATAACTCCAAATGGTGTGTAAAAGGTACTAGTATTTTCAAAACATAATAGGGACGTAGAATTTTTCAATGCATCTATTTGGATACATGGAACATCGGGCTTTTTGTGTATTGGGAATCAGTCGATTCTTATCTACAGGTAGCTTAAGTTTATCATATTATTGTTATATTTGTCAGCCAAATATTTTTGATGTTTCAAACAGAACAAACCCTGACCAACATGCAGCCACACATCGTCAACATCCTCCAGCACGGAGCCTCAGCACTTACAGAGACCCTCTCCCACAACCCAGCCACCTCATCTGAGACAGCTGCCAACCCACAGTAAACCATCTGATATAGAAACCATTGTATTGTATAAATTATTATAAAACCTCCTACAAAAACAATAAACGGGTTTTGTGTTACCATATTTGTGTGTCTTTTTTTTAAAATTAGACTTGAAATGTTTAGTTTTGGGTTGCGAATCAAAATATCTATGAGACTTTATGTTGACCGCTTGATGAAACTTGTTATGTCATATAGTAAATTTTGATTTCAATGGATTAGTGTAAATACACAAGTTTAAAATATACAATATAATATAAAGATTGATTTTTTTGCCATAGAATTTCCAACTAAAACAATTTTTACAATGAAAAGCATCATTAAATTAAGAAGATTTTTTAAAACCCTGGAAGTTTTGTTCTTAATTTTTTTATTTAAAGTTTTCAATTTTACAACACATATACCACACACACACACACACACACACACACCATGATATAATGAATATAGCTAAACTATTGAAGTTGATACAATTTTGTAGAAATTGAAATTACCATAGCTTTTGAAGTTAAATGTTATCGCAAAAGATTTCTTAATTCAAACCACCTATCATTATGTTTATTATAAGAAGAGTGTCTGATAGCAATACATTTTTCAATTTCATATTTAAGATCTCAATGACATAACATACCTGCGAATTGCTGTAAATTGTTGAAAAATTATTTGTTTAAAGGATCAAAAAGTTTATAACTAAATTAGAATCAGAAGGGGGAGTATCTCCAAATAATGTTATATGTATTAAAGCCAACTCTTTTTGAAACAGCATCCACTGAATGCACCACTACACCATAAATCTAAAGCAAAGGAACAGGATGTGAAAACATGTTCAATAGTTCCAACTTCATTATCACAAATGGAACAAGTTTCAGTGTTTTTTTAATTTATTTATCTTTATCTTTTTTAAACATGATTTTACAGAAAGAATTTTAAGTAAAGTTCTATACTGTAGCCACTGTACAGTAGTATCTGTTGTAACTTTGAAACATACTTTAAACACATCCTGTAATTATATTTAGAGTATAGCCTCTCATTACAAATTTAAATTCCATCTGATAATTAAGTTGGAATAACACATTGAACATTTATATTGATTAAATTGTAAATAGGTTTAGTGCATTCCTTGTACAAAAGTAATTCTAGACAGTAAGAAGGTACAAAAGGACATTGACATAGATCTCCTTTGAAAATATATGAGCCCTTAACAAACTTTCAAACAGCACTAATTATGCTGTTGTATTGTATACAACATACTTTGTTCAAATTAAATCTTTTTTCAAATTAAGATTTTTAAAAAATGATCCATCATCATTTAAAAAGTCTTTTACAATTCTTACACCTTTTCTTTACTATGCTTTATAAATCATATACTTCTTGTCTACTTTGATATATAAGTTATGCCATATTGGAGTAAATGTTATATTATTGTTAAAATCAGAAATTTGGTTAGAGTGTATGTTCTTAACATTAAGCCAAACCATCAAAAACATCTCTCCAAATTATATTATTGCATTGCTCTATATAGTTTTGTAAAAAAAAAAAAGTCACCAGACTCTAAAAAAACAAACAAACACTTTATCATCAAACAAAGCTGAACATAAGCTCAACCATGATTTAAAAAAAATTGATTTGTATGCTAAGATATAGTTTTGGACCTAAATTTTCGAGATTAAGACATGCAATTTCAAATGTCAGATCTAGAGAGATTGCTGGACGGTGCACATGCATATGGCTTATCTCTTACTGCAATGGGACGATTCCTGCTGTGACCTTCATGACTGCATACACTATATATAGGTCCAGATACTTCTTTTCTTGTCACTTCTTTTACCTCTTTGGATAGTACGTAGTGAACATGTAAGTATTCAATTAGTTTTAAAGTTGTAAAGCCAACAATGTAAAAAAAAAAAGAGAATAAAAAAGCCATAAACAACATAAATTGTATAAATTTACAGGTATTTTATGCTTTATTTGTATAGCTGTTAAAAAATCCTTAAAGAAGAAAACATAAGTAGTCAAACTTTGTCAGCGTTTACCCCATACTAAAAAATTATTTCTACTGTTCTCTCTCGTTCTCTTTCAATCTTCATTATAATTTAACATTTCACTTTTGGCACTTTTGAAATTAACATAAAATATTTCTTGGACAATAGAATTTATTCTATTTTCATTAAAGAGAATATTGATAGTAAGTACAAGTGATGTGTTGCGTATATAAATTTGTTGAAAAACTTCAAAACTGTTTTTACTCCATAGAATAATGAGGGTCGGACTTGTTCTTCTCTTGTGCCTTGCCGTTGGCAGTCAAGCTAATTTCTTTGACGATCTCAAGCAAACATTTCAAAATATCGGAACAGCTTTGACAACTACAGTTCATGCCGTCGGAGATCAGGCTAAAGTTGTGGGCACCAACCTTCTACAGGCAGCTTCCGAACAAGGAAAACAACTCGCTTCTCAGGCTCTTCAAAGTATGATTCCTTGCATTGTCTTATTTACCAATATTCTGGTAGTTGATATAAATTTAACTCTTATCACGGGTTCTTCCAATTGAAATGTCATTTAAAACAGTCTGACAATGGATATTACGCCTCGAAAACATTTTTGATTGGTAGGTCTCCTAATGGGAACCATGAGCGCTCTCCAGAAACCCCCGACAAACGGTGCTGCCAAGAGATCGCTCTCGTATGGATATCTTTATATCCCCACTTTTTATGATGTGCAACTTGTATTTTACAGTATGCAGTTTATACAAGAAAAAAGTAACTGCTAAATGTGAATCAATGCATAAAAAATCGCTTACTTCTTTATCAGAGAATTTCTTGAACAAAGCAAACATTTGACGGGTGCTGCCGAAATGCTCGTACAGCAGAAAATGGACAAACTGAAAGGAATCTACAAGGAAGCGATTGACAAACTTAAAGATGTCTCCTCTCAACTCACAGACCTTCCAGCTACCGACCTCATTAAGAAAGTGGACCAGATCGTTGGTAAGCATGCGTGTATTCCCACTGATCAAAGTAACCTACAACATATCTTTCTTCATGAAAATAAAAGATGAATATTTGTATAGTTGTATTATTGACTGTAAATGCCCCTGTTTCAGTCTATCATCACCTTGTTACTGACCAAATTCAAACTGAGCTCGTCTCAGAGCTGACCAAACTTTTTGGACACGCCTTGTCTCTCCATCCTGATCATAAGAGAGGTACGTTTTCCGACGCCCTTAGCTCCATTGGACAAGGTCTCGCCAATTTCTTCCAGCCACATGTCCAGGCTGTCCAACAGGTGAGGATTTGATCTCTAAACTTTAATGTCATTACCATTATGATATCGTATAATAAAATTTGTGTCCAGAATGTCCAGCGGATGAGAATTTAATGACATCATCTTTATGAATTGATGTCTATGAACATTGCCATTTATATCTTATTCATTTCTATTTGTTTACCCGTAGTTAGTTAACGGAGTGGGTGAATCCCTAAAACAGACCGCACAAACATTCCACACCAGTCTGACCACTGGTCCCCATGGAACTGCCATCCATGACTCTGCTTCCGCCCTGGCTCAGCACGGACAGAACGCCCTCAGTGCCCTCAAGGACGCCGTCTCTGACATCCTCCGTAAGTCTTATCTACCCTTGTTTTAAAATAAAAGAAAGTATGAAAAATCATTAAAAATAATACATTTATACATTATAAAAATTATCTGTTGGAAAACAGGTGATATAAGTTGACGAATATGCATTTGGTTTTATTTATTTACATTACAGAGCAAACCCTGACCAACATGCAGCCACACATCGTCAACATCCTCCAGCACGGAGCCTCAGCTCTCACCGACACCCTCACCCATAACACCGAAACATCACCCTAGACAGATGCTAAACCACAGTAAACCATCATCAAAAGCGATAGTTCATTGCTTCCATTATCAACTTATAGAAAAAATCAATAAACGAATCATTATGATATCTACATTTGTTTGTCAGTTTTGTATCAAAATATTCAGTGTCTTTGCGTTTTAAAATTATGCTATATATATTCAAGTTCTGATTTTGTTTAGGAAGAATAATTTTTGACTTTTGTCATAGCACGTCATTCTTGGAAAGAATGTTTGTAAAAAACGATTTTGAGTTTGTCTGGCTTTCCTCTGCTTAGAGGCTTCTAGATATCTTTAAAGTTTGATTGGATATTACTTTTCTTTATTTTGCTAATGAAGACAATATTAACTGCAGCAGGCCTTTTATCCCAAGTGTTCTTACAAGAAAGAACTCCTAATCTGAATAGACAATGTATCACTTAAGTATTGAACACCGGCCAAAAGTAAAATCAATACATTATTTCAATATACTAGGAATTTTGAATATCGGGCACAAATGTTATGTACAGTTTTATACTATATTCTTGTAAATATTTAACTCAAGGTAGTATGAAATTGCTATAAGTCATCACAAAATGCATGTTCCAAAAGCTTCTCCTTTGTCAAATGCTAAAAAGGTAAATTAAGCGATTTCATTTTAAAATATAATAATGCTATTTTGGCATTTCTCTCTAAAAGGTTTTTTTTTGTTGGTGTTAAATTGCTTTTATCTTGAAAAATATCACATTGTGATACTAAATGTTAGAAGTCTGACTTTATAACTTAATTCTGTAATATTTTAGACCAATTTTTCTCTTCTGTTGGCGATTACAATACATGTATATCATGAAACATGAAACGTTTAAAGGGACCTTAGGGGACACATGTTGCATAATGTTTACTTAAGGAAGAATAAATCACTGATACATGGGCTTTACATTTAAATTTCAATAGTCAAACAGTCATTTAACTAGTAACTTTAAATATATATCAATGCGAAAAGGTACCATTTCCTTTTTTTTACTCAAGTGCACTAGCTATCTTCTATTGCATCGAACAAATGAATTTGTTGAACTGCACAGACCCTTTTTAAAAAAAACTTAACTAGGGACTCTTACACTTTGTAAGAAAAAAATCATAAAATATATCATGTTCATACTTGTATATCTACATGAACTTTCAATATGCATGCATATGAGAAATGGAGAATGATTTGCAGGTCACAGGTAGCAAAAGTTAGGAAAACAAATATACGAAATGTCCATAGGTAACCAACGGCAAACCAGGAAAATGCTGAATTGACTGATCTGGTTTTTCACACAATAGATCTACTTGCTGCAGAGAGTGTATTTTAATTTGTTGAATAGTTGAAACTTTTAAATACACCCTGAAATGAGTGAATCAAATACTAGTATTTAATTTCAATTTGTGTTGAGAAGTTTGCACAACTATCAAAAAAGATTCATTTAAATTACAATCCCTGCAGAAGTGAACGCTATTTCTACTTCTAAACAAAGTTATAATTTGGATCAAAAATTATTTTTTCCGATTTTAATGCTTCAAGCATTTATAATAGGCAAACAAAATTTAAGGGCATTTGGTTGAGTTATAAGCGAGTTACGGAGCTTACAAATATGTGCTAATTAAACAAAGCTTTTGTTCACATTTTGAATGTTGAAGTAAAAATTCCAATTTCAGACCAAAAATAAATATGTTAGCGATAAGAACTGTTAACTGAAGTTAATTATGTTGAACCTACGCTGTTTCATTGTAAACAAAATCAGGGCACGAGTTTTGTTTACATGACGAAGAATTATGAGCCCTGTGTCTTGCTTATTACTCTATGACTGACTCTCAAATTTCATTTGATCGTTGGCAATGTTTTCCTAAGGCACTGTAAATACTAAAAAATCCTAGAAAAATTGAATATGACCAAATAAGACCAAAAATCGTTCACCATGCCCCTTTAAAATCCGAAGGCTTCATTATAACAGCCAAGTTTACATTTCTCTCTTGAACCATCACTGCTCATAATCAAATTCTAAAAAAAATAACCTCAAGCAATTCAGTCTGGAAACCTTTACTAGAAATTTTATCGTGAAAATACTCAAATGTTTTTCTATACATACTATTAGATAGGCAAAGTTAGCTACTAGTAACTGGCTACTAGTAACTGGCTAGGAAAAGTAAAAAAAGCTAGCTACTAGTAACTGGCTACGAGATAAAATAAAAATTAGATATTAGTAACTGGCTTCTAGTAACTGGCTACGAGAAGTAAGAAAAGCTAGCTACTAGTAACTGGCTACGGGATGAAAGAAACTTGGCTTCTAGTTACTTCTTACTGTCCATTGGAGAACACATACCAAGGATTTCTAGTTTAGTTCTTAAGATATACATTGCACTATATAACTGTCAATTGTCAATATATCTCAAGTAGCTGTATATAAATAGATTGAAGAGATATGCCAGACATGCTAATATCAACATTCTGTCAAGTCATCCACATACTATTACGACACAATTACTCAGATATCTCTCTTAATGTAGTCAGCTACTTGTGCATTTCGTTACAAATATCATTCTTTTTTGGCGGTTTTGTCTATATATCTCAAGTAGCTGTATATATAGATTGGAGATATATGCCAGACATGCTAATATCAACATTCTGTCAAGTCATCCACATAATATAACGACATAATTACTCAGATATCTCTCTTAATGTAGTCAGCTACTTGTGAATTTTGTTACAAATATCTTTATCTTTTTGCTGTTTTGTCTATATGTTTCAAGTAGCTGTATATATCGATTAAAGATATATGCCGGTCTTGCTAATTTCAACATTCTGTCAAGTCATCCACATAATATTACGACACAATTACTCAGATATCTCTCTTTATATAGTCAGCTATTTGTGCGTTTCGTAACAAATATATTTTTTGGCGATTTTGTCAATGTACCTCACGTAGCTGAATAGATAGATTGAATGTATATGCCAGACATGCTAGTATAAACATTCTGTCAAGTCATCCACATAATATAACGACATAATTACTCAGATATCTCTCTTTATGTAGTCAGCTACTTGTGCATTTTGTTACAAATATCTTTTTTTTTGGGGCTGGTTTGTCAATATTTTTCAAGTAGCTGTATATAAAGATTGAAGATATATGCCAGACATGCTTATATCAACATTCTGTCAAGGCATCCACATAATTTTACGACACAATTACTCAGATATCTCTCTTCATGTAGTCAGCTACTTGTGCATTTTGTTACAAATATCTTTATCTTTTTGCTGTTTTGTGAATATATCTCAAGTAGCTGTATATATAGATTGAAGATGTATGCCAGTCTTGCTAATAACAACATTTTGTCAAGTCATCCACATAATATTACGACACAGTTACTCAGATATTTCTCTTTATGTAGTCAGCTACTTGTGCATTTCATAACAAAATATTCATTTCTTGGCGGTTTTGTGAATATATCTCAAGTAGATTAATATATAGATTGAAGATATATGCCAGACATGATTTAATCAACATTCTGTCAGGTCATCCACATAATATTACGACACAATTACTCAGATATCTCTCTTTATGTAGTCAGCTACTTGTGCGTTTCGTTACAAATATCATTCTCTTTTGGCCGTTTTGTCAATATATCTCAAGTAGTTGAATTTATAAATTGAAGATATATGCCAGACATGCTACTATCAACATTCTGTCAAGCCATCCACATAATATGACGACACAATTACTCAGATATCTCTATTTATGTAGTCAGCTACTTGTGCATTTTGTTATAAATATCTTTATTTTTTGGTGGTTTTGTCAATATTTCTGAACTAGCTGATTATACAGATTGAAAATATATGCCAACATGCTAATATTAACATTCTGACAAGTCATCCACAATATATTACGACACAATTACTCAAATATCTCTCTTTATGTAGTCTGCTACTTGTGCGTTTCGTTACAAATATCATTCTTTTTTTGGCGGTTTTGTCAATTTACGCACAAGTAGCTGACTACATAAAGAGAGATATCTGAGTAATTGTGTTATCAGATTATGTGGATGACTTGACAGAATGTTGATATAAGGAAGACCGGCATATATCTTCAATCAATATATACAGCTACTTGAGATATATTCACAAAACAGCAAAAAGATAAAGATATTTGTAACGAAATGCACAAGTAGCTGACTACATAAAGAGAGATATCTAAGTTATTGTGTCGTGATATCATGTGGATGACTTGACCGAATGTTGATACCAGCATGTCTGGCATATATCTAATTCACCTATCTGGTATCAACTCTTTGTCTAAGATAAAGATCGCTGACGAAATCTCACGTAATGCGCTACTTGAGATATATTGACAAAACTGCCAAAAAAGAATGATATTTGTAACGAAACGCACAAGTAGCTGACTACATAAAGAGATATATTTGAATAATTGTGTCGTAATATTGTGTGGATGACTTGACAGAATGTTGAAATTAGCAAGACTGGCATATATCCTCAATCTATATATACAGCTACTTGAGATATATTCACAAAACAGCAAAAACATAAAGATATTTGTAACAAAATGCACAAGTAGCTGACTACATAAAGAGAGATATCTGAGTAATTGTGTCGTAATATTATGTGGATGACTTGACAGAATGTTGATATTAGCATGTCTGGCATATATCTTCAATCTATATATATTCAGCTTCTTGAGATATATTGACAAAACCGCCAATAAATAAAGATATTTGTAACGAAACGTACAAGTATTTGACTACATAAGGAGAGGTATCTCAGTAATTGTGTCGTAATATTGTGTGGATGACTTGACAGAATGTTGATATTAGCATGTCTGGCATATATCTTCAATCTATATATTCAACTACTTGAGATATATTGACAAAACCGCCAGAAAAGAATGATATTTGTAACGAAATGCAAAAGTAGCTGACTACATAAAGAGAGATATCTGAGTAATTGTGTCGTAATATTATGTGGATGACTTGACAGAATGTTGATACCAGCATGTCTGGCATATATCTTCAATTTATATATACAGCTACTTGAGAAATATTGACAAAACCGCCAAGAAATGAAGATATTTGTAATGAAATGCACAAGTAGCTGACTACATAAAGAGAGATATCTGAGTAATTATGTCGTCATATTATGTGGATGATTTGACAGAATGTTGATTTTAGCATGTCTGGCATATATCTTCAATCTATATATTCAGCTACTTGAGATATATTGACAAAACCACCAAAAAAGAATGATATTTGTAACGAAACGCACAAGTAGCTGACTACTTAAAGAGAGATATCTGAGTAATTGTGTCGTAATATTATGTGGATGACTTGACAGAATGTTGATATAAGCACGTCTGGCCATGCGCGGATCTAGAGGGGGGGTCGGGGGGGGGGGTCCCGACCCCCCCCCCCCCCTGGAAAATGAAAATTTATTAAATTTACATAGTAAAATTATCGCGAAAATATGCCTCGGACCCCCCCTGGCAAACACAATTATCCTTCGGACCCCCCCTGGAAAAATTTTCTGGATCCGCGCATGCTGGCATATATCTTTAATCTATATATACAGCTACTTGAGATATATATCACAAAACCGCCAAAAAATAAAGATATTTGTAACGAAACGCACAAGTAGCTGACTACATAAAGAGAGATATCTGAGTAATTGAGTGGTAATATTATGTGGATGACTTGACAGAATGTTGATATTAGCAAGTCGGGCATATATCTTCAGTCTACTTGAGATATATTGATAATTGACAGTGATATAGGTCAATGTACATCTTATGAACAAAAATAGAAATCCTTGGTATGTGTTCTCCCATGGACAGTAAGAAGTAACTAGAAGCCAAGTTTCTTTCATCTCGTAGCCAATTACTAGTAACTAGCTTTTCTTACTTCTCGTAGCCAGTTACTAGTAGCCAGTTACTAGTAGCTAAGTTTTATTTAATCTCGTAGCCAGTTACTAGTAACTAGCTTTTTTTTACTTCTCGTAGCCAGTTACTAGTAGCCAGTTACTAGTACATTACTTTACCTATCTCAAACTATTATTTGTATTTTAGAGGCAACCTTTTTAAAATTCGGACTTTTGCATAAGACAAGACTTAAAACTTTTCTCATTTTTTTCCAACTGTGATTGCATTGCTATTGTTCGCTCTGATCGAAATTAACTGCGCCTTTTATTTTCAAGCTGAGCAATGTGCATTATGTGTAAGAAAGTTTATCTATGTACACAATAACATTCAGTTTATCTGTACTTGCAAATAATTTCATAGTTCTGAGAATAAGGAAAGACACGCAAATGATGAAAGATAGTCCCTCGGCGTGCACATATCTTATCTTACACCAATATCGTATGATTCTAAGTAGAACTATGACGATTTCATGCACTATATATATAGTTCCAGTTACTTCTTTTCTAGTCAGTTCCTTAATTTCTTGGGATAGTCCTTAACGTAAGTAAGAAATCATTAGTTTAGAGGTTCAATTTCTGTTGAAACGTTTACATACTTTGGTATACAAAGAACAGTACTTGCTTCATTATTTAATTAAATTTTAATACCAAGTAAACATATTATTTTTCTGCTGGTTTTTAACGGATAAGTGATGCAAAATTATATAACCTAACTAAGTTGGTGTAAATTACAATTAGATTCATATAAAAAATAACAGAATAATTTTCGCTTCTTTTAATATTCTTCCATAAAATAATAAGCACTATAATAAAAGCAGAAATAGAAATACATCTCAAAGAATGTTTAAAATTATTAGAAGAATTCCAATCTAATAAAAAAATATTCTAAGAAGCTCACTCAAGCTATTGTTTATACATACAGTTTTCCGTTGTCTTTGATAGAGCTATGAAGGTCGGATTTCTTCTTCTCTTGTGCCTTGCCGCTGGCAGCCAAGCCAGTTTCCTTGACGATCTCAAGGCTACATTTCACAATATTGGAACAGCTTTGACAACTACAGTTCATGCCGTCGGAGATCAGGCTAAAGTTGTGGGCACCAACCTTCTTCAGGCAGCTTCCGAGCAAGGAAAACAACTCGCTTCTCAAGCTCTTCAAAGTACGATTTCTTAGTCTTATCAACTCTGTTTTGAGTATTAAATATTGTAAACCAACATTATCCTCACAAATGTGTGCATTGGTTTCGTTTTTTTTAACCATAAGGTCTTCTCATGGGAACCATGAGCGCTCTGCAGAAACCACAAACAGACCCCGCTACCAAGAGATCTCTCTCGTATGTATGACAGCGGGTTCTTATAACAAATCTTGATTTCCTAAGCACTCAAATTGGGAGATAGAATATACCGTTGGACTTTCCTCTTTAATAGTGAACTCCTTGAGCAAAGCAAGCATTTGACCGATGCCGCCGAAATGCTTGTTCAGCAGAAGATGGACAAACTGAAGGGTGCCTACAACGAGGCTATTGATAACCTTAAAGCTGTCTCCTCTCAGCTCACAGACCTTCCAGCCACCGACCTCATCAAGAAAGTCGACCAGATTGTCAGTTAGTATATGCATTTGATTTTATTACCCTATGTAGCCCATTCATGTAAATTCCTATTGAAATAAGAGACATAAAGTTCTAAAAAGACAGCCTTGGTATGTCTATAGTTGTGACTACGTGGCATTGCATTTTTGTTCAGTCGCTCACCACCTTGTTTCTGATGGTATCCAAACCGAGCTCGTCTCAGAGCTGACCAAACTTTTCGGACACGCCTTGTCTCTCCACCCCGGACACAAGAGAGGTACCTTTACCGACACCCTTAGCTCCATCGGACAAGGTCTTGCCAACTTCTTCCAGCCCCATGTACAGGCTGTCCAACAGGTGAAGTCTCGTGTTAATTTCAATGCAAATATCAAAATACTATATAAAAAAATTTTGTTTCTCTTATTTGTTTTTCATCGTATTATGACATACAGTTAGTCAGCGGAGTTGGCGAGTCCCTGAAACAGACCACCCAACAATTCCACTCCAGTCTGACTACTGGTACCCACGGAACTGCCATCCATGACTCTGCTTCCGCTCTGGCTCAGCACGGACAGAACGCCCTCAGTGCCCTCAAGGACGCCGTCTCTGACATTCTCCGTACGTCGAAACCTAATATGGTTAACACTGCCTTGTCACAATTAAAACATGTTTTGGACAAACAAATTCAACTGCAGTATTGAACTTGCGTCTAACGTCTCCACGTCTTTATTTACAGAGCAAACCCTGACCAACATGCAGCCACACATCGTCAACATCCTCCAGCACGGAGCCCAGGCCCTCACCGACACCCTCTCCCAACACCCTGCTGGGTCCCCATCCGAGACTGCTGCAAACCCGCAGTAAAATTAAACTGTCATATTTTTTTTTACAAATAAAATGTGAAAACTTGTTCACTGCTTTGTACAATTGTTTTAATCTTTTGGCATGATGGATTTTGACCTATCTGAACAACTGGTTTAAAATCATACAACCCCGACAAAACAGTCGCGTGGTATAGAATGATTTACGTGTTTTAAATCCAAATGCAAGACCGAGTTTATCAAGACCAGATGTCCATTTTCTGGTAGAGTGATCTAAATTAGTCATGAATTTTGGTTCGTCCTTTTCCACTTCTTAGACAGACAGAACAGTATTCTTCTATGTACGATCCAAGAATCGGGCCTCCCCGTGGCTCTCATGTAATCAAGTTAATTTTCTATTTCATAGGTATATAATGATATACAATATACGTTTTATTTGGTGTTCTCTGATGATCATGAAAAAAGAAATGCAAGCGCTGATGAAATATTTAAGTTGAAAGCATTGGCATAGATATTTTAAGTCCATATATTTTTTTCCATTACTAAAAAGACTGCTAGTCCAAAATTGTAGTTTAGTTTAGACTGTTGACCTCCAAAAAACAGATAAGACGACCCCAAGACTGTCCTTCTTAACCAAGTAACACGAGGGCCAAGAGTTGGCGATAAGACCTGTCACACTCTGATCAGTCGGGGGTCTACTTGTTTGGCTTTTCTTGCACGAATATGTAAATGAAAAATTATCCTAATATTATATATCGTATCATTCATTTATTGAGAATTAGCGTATATCTTGGTTGTTTTTAAATTAAATTTAAAGAATGACGCATCATAAGGATATTATGATGCAATCTTGACCTTGTTGAAAAATAAAATCAGAAGCTTTAGTTCTTATACAATAAAGATCAGTCGTGTGACCCCGGTATAATCAATTGATCACCAGATGTCGCCCCGTTCGATGAACGTGTAGCATGATGCTGGTCCAACTTAAAGCCAATACAGCTGTCTACCTATTATATATGGTCAATATCACTTAAGAACATAACAAAAATATTTTCTTCCTATGTGCACGTACCCAAAGTGCTTTTTCACGTAATGGAGCGCTCTGTGATATGGATAATTCTATGTTTGGGTCTGAATCAAACTAATGGGAAACCAACCCAAGGTAAGAAAATGTCTGGCATTCTATCACAAAACACATCTTCCGCCACATTCGTCTCTCTAATCTAGGTTTCTATATATATACAGGGTATTCATTTTTACGCAGATTTAACAGTAAGAGAAATCTTACATATAACATGTTTTAATTGTTTTTAATAAGAAAGAAATGCAATCAGTTTTCCATGAATGTCTATATGTTTGTGGTGGTAAATGTAACAACTGCGTTGTTCAGAGAGTTTGTGTTCTTTCTTACTAGATAAAGCAGGACCATGTGCGAACGCTGAGGATCCTATGGCGTGTCTTCACGGGATGTTGATGCACGGTGACAATCACGATGGCGACACCCACAAAGCGGAGGATCAGTATCTCCGGTTCCAACCTGTCCTACGCACAGGAAGTCCTGAAAAAGCAGGACCCCAAGACGCTGAGCAAACATTCCATGCGTCATTGATGCATAATGGAGGAGACCCCGCACATGCGCATCAGGCGGGTGTCAAAGAACCAAGGACTACTGAACAACTGGGGCCTCAAGACGCGGAGACGGCTCTCCATGGCGTGATGATGCACGGGGACGACCAGCCAGGACATAATCACGACAGAGAGGACAAAGTGGGCAAGACGTCGACGGGTAATGTGGGCCAGAAAGCGGCACCTCTGGACGCCGAGCAGCTGATGCATGGAGTCTTAATGCACGGAGATTCTTCTGTTGAGAATCACCATGTTCACGAAAATCCGAATGAAAATAGGGAAACTAAAGCACCTGGACCAATTGATCTTAATCAGAAAATGCATAAATTAATGCATAAAGATGGAGACACTCATCACGAAGATACATCGGATAAGAAACCAACCACGATACCGGGTCCAAACGACCAAGCAGATATCATTCACCAATTGATGCATAATGGAGAAAACTTTATTCACAACCTCCTTGAAGAAAACAAGCCGTTTAGATTCAACATTGCTGAGATTATGAAGTTAGGGATTGATCCCGATATTCTAAAATCGGTCGGGTTGGACAAAATTCGAAAAGAGGATGAAGCGGAATATAGGAATTGGCAGAAAGAACAAAGCGTCGACAGTCCTCCTGGGGAAACTATTGCTTACATATCAGACTCCATTGTCTCTGATATAGAACTTATGAAACGGAGATACATGAATTTAGGAGAGGAGGCAGAGCGGGAAATACAGCAGTTTGCAAACGCCAGGAACATCGAAATATCCCCAGAGGAATTACTTTCCAACCTCAATCTCGACAACGAGGCTGGAGATCACGTGGATGAGGGTGTTCAACATGACCTTGAACTCATTGGTAGTACTGACCCAATTAACGCACGTCACAAAGCGTATATAGAGAGACGAAAATAACAAGAGTGTGATCTTTGTAATTAATAATTCCCACTGTTACGTAGAAAAATAACAAAATATGATGAAATAAGTACAAAGATGTGATATGAAAATTAATTAATTTATTTATGGTTTATTGATTTTTGCTTAGTCATGCATAGCAGTAAATGAATGACATTTTTACAACTTTCAATAAAAATACAATTAACCAAAAACAAATACTCGGTATACAAACGTATACAAACTCTTCCATATATATAAATATTTTACATGCACTTTTTCTACGTGCCATAAAAATAAGTTACAGCACTTCTACGTAGTAATAAATATATCTTATACACAATTATAACATGCAATAAATGCTTCATGATGAAATATACAAAATAAAATCAACAACAAGTAATTTAAGTTGTGTTAATGAAATCTCATCTAATCACATGCATGTACATGATATATGTACATGAACAGTACATAAAATATGTACATGAACAAATATGTCATTTGGGACGGCAAGGCAGAATAACATTGTATGTAACATAACTAAGTCTCTGCTTCTAAAGAAATGTCAGATATTATTCAAACACTAAAAAATTGTTTTATTTAATGCATGGCAATGGAAGTAAATATGTCTATGAATGCTGTTTTTACTGAGAGCAAATATTATTCAAATTATGGTTGGATGTATGCAATAAAACTAAATTAAAACAAAGATAATCACTCTTTAAAAAGTCATGTATATCTCTTCTCATCTCTATAAACAGACTATGTAAAAATCAATCTTGAAAACAGCAAAACTAATATCTTTGAAATACCTAATTAAAAATTTACTTAACAAGACATGCTGTAATACAGTAGAACTAAAATCTTTGAAATTCCTACATTAAAATTACTCATTAAACAAGTCATGCAGTAATAAAGTATAAATCTTTGAAATCCATACATAAGAATTTACTTAACAAGTCACTGTAGCACATTTTGCTGTCTGGACGGATGACGTAATATGCACTGCAGTGTAAATAAGCCTAGGTAAAGTTTGATTTAGGCACTTTTATATAAACAACCTTTCAAGTCTAGCCTTTAGTATGTTTATGGGTCTACTGTAATCTATAACATCTAAATTCTAACCTTTATAATGCATCACATAAAAACAGTTTGAGTTGCAAATACCTGTTTATCAAATTTGAGATAAAAATGCATAAAGTTCATTTTAAGAGCAAAATGTGAAAAGGTTTTGGAGGGAATAGCAAACAATCTCAACATATTTAAGTATTTTGCATAAAAATACAGGATATGTACATGTATAGCAGATATGTCATTTAACAAGTAAAAATGAATCAACATCACAGTTTTAGTCATTACCCATGGTAATAGAATAAGTTTCTGAAATAAATCCAATATCAAACAGCTACCCTAAGGGAGAGAATCTCGGAGTACAACCAGTTGTGATTAGAATCTAGGAGTCAGTACAAGAGCCAGAAATCTCGGACACCTGTTGTCATAATCATTATCTCGAAGCACCAAAACAAATATGGTCATACATAACATAAAGGTAAAGAAAATATCAGTAACCTAGCATGCAATGTAACTGAATCCTTAGGAAAGGACTGTCATTCAGAAGAGTTTCATTTTTTACATGTATGTGAATGAGGTGTATGGTCAGTCTTGAGGTTTTCATATGTTGTCCAGGTCAAGCTCTTCATCTGAGCTGACGTCCGTCACACTGACGTAGGACCCCCGGGATGCTCGTCCTCCCTGGGTCCCTCCAGCTGGTACCGTGCTGGCTCCTAGGAATGCAGAAACAAAACATAGAATGAAGACATGTTAGGGGAATTGTAGAAGTGTAATTTCATCAGTAATATTCATTAAGTAAAACATATTTTTCTAACTTCAAAGAATATTTGATTTTATTATATGAATTCCTAGCTCTCTGATTAGCTGATACTGAAACTCCAGCTCAAAGAATATAGTACTACTTGGGTAGCTAAATTATTGTGTTGATCTCATAAACAGCAATAAATCTATGTTGTGTATCAATTTAAAAATAATATCAATGAAAATTAGGGTACAATGTTAAAGTGGTGAACAACTAATAAATTTTTTACAATCTGAAGTTTCCAATCACATTAAAAACATGCAGGAATATAATTTGCACTCACTGTTTACCATTACAAAACTAATGTGCACATTCACACTTTACTGAGAAAATATCCTTTCATGCAGTTGCAATTGCCAATGGCAAAGCCAATAATGTTATCAATTATATGGAGGTAAAGAGCAACTCTTTGCCTTTCAAAGTTGCCTACCTTTGGATGATGATCCCCACACGCTTGTACCATAAGTGTTGGTCGTATCAGAGGCATGACTACTTCTCACTTGCACTGGGGCTCGCCTGAAAAACAAAATTCAAATCATTTTAAAAGTACATGAAATGACACAAAAGTATTAATTACTCATCAAGACTAGGATGTTTTACAGGTTTTAGCTAGCATGTTCAACAGGTTTTAGCATCAAATGCACATTTGTTTAGATATCTCTAGAACGGTCAACAATTCCACAAAAATGACAGACAGGCATGTGACCTACTTTGGTGCTGTGGCAGCGCGGGGCTCATCCTCCACAGGGGACACATCCCAATCACTGTCCGAGAAGTCATCCTAAAAAACACATTGAAGGGTTGATATATACTGGCAAAATAAAACTGTATAAAGTTTAATTTCGAATTCAAAACAGTTTAAAGTTTCATTTCAGTTTCAAAACTGTCTTGTTTGGCTAGACTAGACAGCAGAAAATATAGTAGAAAATGTTTTCTGTGAAATTATTACAAAATATACATATACAGCAAAATACGGTTATAGCCAACATGCTTATAATGAATTGACACTTACAGCGAAGTGATTTCCATTCCTCGTGACTATATTATATGTTGTAACCTTGACAGATATGAAGAATTACGCCTATAACGAAGCAAAATCGATCATTTCTTGCACTTAGCTATAATCGTGTTTTACTGTATATGTACAGTGTACAAACTCACAAGAACGTCCTCCTCTTTTTTTCCACCCATAGTGTCTACTGCTCCAGCTAACTTCTTTTCTTTGCGACCCTAAAATTGAACATTTACATGTACGTGTTATTTATTTCTTTTACTCTAAGTAAACTGAAAAGGATAAAGGACATTAATTCCTATCACACAAGTTAAACTGATCGACAGATAGGGTACAGGACGTTACACCTGCAAGAAAAACTTGCTCAAAAACATTCACACTTTACAACACATAAATGAATGCAATCATTTGTTTCAAAGCATTTTTTTAGCTGGCTTTTCATTATATGTATTTTATGAGTGTACTCACAGCTAACTGCATCTCTATGGTACGTGAGAGTTCCGCGACCTTCTGACCTTTGGGCTGTACAACGACTGGTCCACCCCGGGCAGGTGAGGTAGAGAGACCAGGATTTCGGACAGGAGAGGACTGAACCCTGATAGGGCCTGGAGCTGTTCTAGACTTCGAAGGTAGAATTTCTTCCTCTAAATCACTAAAACATACAAATTCATTTTGTTAAGTGATTGTGATACATGTTCATGAATATGCACAATGGCAATAATTCATAGAATATTTCAGTACAAATTTCTGTAAAGATTTTTTTCCTGTAGTGCACATGTACAAACATGATATTACATGCACCTCCTTTTCTAAAAATCATATCTTTATTAATGAAGCAATAACCATTAAGCATATAATTTCAAAATCCAATTAAATGATGACCAAAAAAGTCCTACCTAACATCTGAATCCCAAACATCATCTTCATCATCATCTTGAACCTTCCCCCGAGACTGAACCTGCACTGGCTGTCTAGCCCCAGGTGTGGGTTGGCCTCTGGGGGCAGGGATTCCCCTTCCCCTCCCCGCAGGCCCTGACTTTATCACCCTGACATGTTCAAATGCTGGTGCTTCACTTTCTTCCTCTGTCTCTTCATCTTCCCCAGATTCCCACTGAGTGCTGGTCCACTCTAAGCTTGAACTGAAAGAATCAGTCAATGTTAGTTCATGTGTATGCACATGTATAGTAAGTATGTATACGCTAATGCAAACAAAAGAGTTAGATTCTATATTTATTCTGAAATGTACAAACTAACAAAGTAGAGCACAGGGAAAACATCAAATAATTCTCTATGGATACGAATACCAGTATCAATTCATATTCATTAATTTCCAATACAACAACTAATTAGCATACTAATGAATATTCTAATGCCACTGTCATTTAATAGTCTTATGCAAATCAATAAGAATATGTATCTGCAATAAGGTATCTTCATTATTTGATGAAATTAAGAAAATTGCCTATGGTCCTTACCCTGTGGAGTGGGGCGTCCTTTGGGGACTGCGGGGCGCAGGCTTTGGTTGTTGCTGAGGGGCTGCTGCCCGTGAGGGCTGAGTCTGGGGAGGTGGGTACCTGCCCTGACCAGAGGATGCTGAGGTGGGTCTTTGGGGAGTGGACATGGCTGGCTGTCTGGCGACAGGAGCAGGAGGCTGTCGTATAGGAGACTGGTTGGCTGACCGGACAGGACTCGAGGTTCCCGAGGCTGTCATACTGGTATTCATAGCACGAGGAGGAATTCCTGATCTACCACCTAAAATAAGGTCAAAAAATTTCCTGGTAATAAAAGTGTATGAATAGAAATATTTACATGTATGTTCAGTTAAAACTATCTTTGAACAATACCTGAAGGGGGAGGAGGCGATTTCTTCTGTTGCTTCAATTTTTCACGAGCCAAATGGTCAGCATGTGCATTACACTGCTTCCTGAACTCGGTGAAGATTGGATATTTCTAAGCAACAAAAAATCCAAATCATCATACATGTACCGGTACATAAATCAACATACGAAATTCAAGCTTATCGTAAATGAAACATGGAGTTTCACAATACTATTTGACAATATGGAGTTTCAAAATTAGAAAACTACAAATGTACCTGCACTGTGCTTTGTCTCCTCTGCTTCAGTAAGGCCAGTTTACTGATCAACAAATCATCAGGAATGCCTCTTGTTTCCTTAAAACAACAGACAATGATTTACTTAAACATTTGTTCATTGTGAATTCAGCTTTCCAAGTTCTTCAAGGGCAAGGAATTTGCCTTTTTTAGCTAAGTGATACATGTAGTACATGCATCATCATTTAATCAATCGTGGGTATTTTGAGCTTAGTTAAGGCCAAAAATAATTAATGTATTAGTTCTCATCACTGCAGCATAAGATCAAATGCCTCAAGCACTGATTTATTTTAATGCCATATTGACAGGGAGGGAATCTTAAAACCAGTACTGATACATAAAATGTATTACAATGTCAGGGTTGTCTATTTTTCATTTCAAACACAATCTAGCTATAAACTAGACCTCAAGACCCCCTTCTACTTTTTTAATTCTCCCTTATACATCAATTTTTAGATACAACCCTGCAATGTACTTTATATAGTGCTGAAATTTTTTGCTTTGAATAGAATAAGGATACGAAAATTTTGAGGTAAATGTAAACGCCAGTACATGTACTGGCATAAGGATATGGACATACTGTTGGGACTTTGAGCTAAGTGATAGCACAAGGATGAGGACATACCGGTGGGATCCCAATCTTGTCCAGGCTGTCCTGCAGTAAGGAGATCAGCTCGTCCCTCATCAGCCTGAGGGTCGGGTTCTTCCTCAGTTCCTCCAAAAACTGGGTCGTCCTCAGTGTCAGCTCTCCACTCCTGAAGGAACTGTTACACAATGCCAGAGATTAACAATAGATATTTATATAAATATAAGATAGGCCAGATTAAAAAATAGTGTGTTTCTGATTCCTTAACTTTTCCAATACCTATTTTTTTTTGTAATTAATTTGTCTGGGTTTCTTTTAACAAAAGATTTTGCATGTGGATTTAAACGATAAAATATCAAAATAAATTCTTAATACCTATGAAGACCCAATTTTCAGTCTGGAATAGGAAACACAATATTCATTTACTCTGTCCTAATAGCTTAAATTAGCTTCTTTATGTTACTGATGATGCTAAAATGAATATGCAGTGTCAGAATTTCATCTGTTTTCCTTGCGTAAATACTTATTTCCTTCAAATTAAATTGATGATTTTGTTTGCTGTTGTTAATCAAACTTGATTAGGTACCAGGTAATATTGAATCTCTCCCCTACTCCTGCAATTCCAGGAAACTTTACTTTTACTTTTACTGCTGACTAAGTTAAGGTTTTCTGTGTTAAAATGCTCTAATCTACCTTAAATAATCATGTTACTTTGTGTGAACTGTATTTAGTTCATAATTGTTTTAGTATAGCAAACGGTAAACATTCTCATGAATCAGCTGCTAAAACTACAGAATTAAGTCTGGGTCCATCTTAATCAACACACAGTTTTATAAATCGTGTTATCCAGAGCCACTGTGGTCTAAAACTATATAACAGTGATGTCCTTTTTTCACTTCCACCACTGTGACCACATTTCTAACAGCTCTACATATAAACCACTCCCACTCCTTATTAGAACCAGTTTTCTATAACTACCACCTCTACCCATGCATTTTTACACAACACTGCAGCCTGTGGACACTGTCCGACAGAACCCACCCTCTCATGGTCAGAAACCTGATGGTGGGGGAGGTCACAGAACCAGAACTTTCCTCCTCCTCCGACACAGACTCTAGGCTTCCTCTGTAATGTGGTCTCAGAGAGGTCAACCTAATTCTCTGTTTCAGCTTTACATTCATATCATTTATGTATAAAGATTATGTACAAGTTTAATCCCATACAAAGCCCTGACAACTGCATGTTTTTATATCCACAACCCAAACATTGCAGTTTATTCCAGATATATATGACTAAATCTATATGCATGCATGTCTTTCAAACAAAATGAACATGAATATGGATTATTCGGATATGACGTTTGTTCAAAAAAGCTTATGAGAATTAGTATCCCACACTTAATGATTTCAATCTACATGTATATGTTACAATTTTACAGTGTATCTCAGAACGGTGACGTACATGTTATGTATATTGTTTTCTATGTGCATGTACCATGTAACGGTACTACACATATAGTGATCATGAATGATGAAATCAGTATCTTAAGACTTACTCCATTGTACTATGCATGGACTCCCTGCCAAAGCTTCCTGTGCCCCTTGCAGATTTCATTTCTGAAAAATAATTGGAATGCAAATCAAGCAACTCATAGAAGTAAAATTTAAATAACAATCTACCGGTACAACCAGTATAATATGTTCATTTGTTAATTAGGGAGAAAGCATTAGCTGTTCTTCTGATGAATACACTTTTTTTTTTACCTGTATCCTCGTCATCATCGCTGGGCTCCATCATCAGCTTGGTTGGGACCTCTACTCCACTAGGCTGTCCCCCACGGGGCGTCACCCTCTCCGGAGAAGCTGCTGCACCCTGTGATGTCAAGAAATGGAGTTAGATCATGCCAGCCATGCAAAATTTTTGTCTTTCTTAATACAAACTTAACAAGTTTCCTCTATAGTAATATCAAGAAACAGTTTCAGAGCATATTTGCAACAGAGACACAACATGTTGTTCTCCTATGATTAAAACTAGCATTTTCTTGACAATGTTGATCATTCTTTAACATAATTTATTGTTTAATAAGTAGGAGTATTGGTTAATCAGTAAAGCAATGCCACTTTCCAATGACCTATTATTTGACACACAGACAGGTGTGGATTAGCAAATTGTAGATATAGGAGATAATTCTCATAGCTGTAAACAGTCATTACAGTTAATTAGAACGGCTAAAGTTGTTTTTTTTTTTTCTATAAACCTTGTCACCTTCTTCATTGAATTTAAATCCAGTTGTTTTAAACAGTTGCATGATTTAAATGAATTCAGTGAGGTTATTCACACCCAAAATGATGTACTGGCAAATGTAAGCAATTTCCAGCAGCAAGATTTAAAATTATGGTAATATGAAACACATTAATGAGGCATGAAAATATACATGTAAATATCAGTTCTCTTCTTCATCACATACATTGTAACTGTGTCGTGTGACCCACATCACCGATAGAAATACTTACAGCATCTTCCAACATTTCCTCAATTTCATCCTCTACAGGTTTCTCGATTTGAACTTCCTGTTTACGGGGCGGAGGTTTACGCTGTGAGGATTAGCAATTTAGCATGAAGTTAGAAAGGTAAAACACAAACAATGACATCAACACTTCAACCTGAGTCACACAAGCTTTTTTATGTAAATTGTGAAGAAAGTGATAATATTATTTCAGTTTCAATTGGATTATTACAATTTTATTAAGTTGAGGATCAAGAGGACTGAATTTTAGACAGAGAATAAACACCACTTTTGAATTTGGCATCTGAAAGTTTTAAAAATAATGAAGGAACATCTGTGCCTGATATTTTTTGTTGATGCATGTGCATGACTGGAAAACAAATTGTGCTAGCTTTTTATAAAACACACAAAAACAGCAACTCGATGACATTGTATGAACTTTGTGGATGGCATAGTATTAATTAATCTTAGTCTTGATTGATGACATGATTTCTTATTAATAAATGAATATCTTGGAAAAATGTAATTTAATCAGAAAGGTGATAAAGGTCCGAATTTGCAGACAGTTACAGATCCGATAACTCGGCGATAAGCCTTACCCTGCTTCTCTCCTCTCGTCTTGATCTCCTGTCCATCTCACTCGTGTGGGTGGACGACTCCAGGCTGGCATTTCTTAGCTGCCTCTCCAACTGCTCCTTCAACATGGCCACTTCTTCCTTCTGTTGCCGTAGTAACTCCCGCTCATTGTCGACATCATCCTGAAGGTCACCCAGGTTTGACTTCTTGCCGAGGCGTTGCTCCATTTCAGTCATAGCACGCTCAGATGACTGGTACTTTTCATTCATGTCTTTTAATTCTCTCATGAACATTTCCTTAATTTTCTCAATTTCCTTCTAAAAGACAAAGAAACAACATATTGTTGTACAAAAAAAATGATAATTGTTTTCATTTAAAATCTATATATTTTTAACAGTTCACAATACATTATTATTTACTAACTGTTGAACTGATGTGACCTGATCAAGAAATGGATAAGAGGGATTTAATGCACAGATACATAAGCTTAATGTTTTGAAGAAAAAATATAAATTTCTTTATACATTGTAAAATAAACAATTATATCATTCTGGTTTAAAGTTTTTGGGAGTTTTTTATTGCTTGGGTTTGAATACCTTGTCTTCCTCTTGAACTCTAATAACTTCCATCTTTGCTGTGGTGTCTTGCAATTTGGGAGATGTACTTTCATGAAACTGTAGGGGAAAAAAGTTCTGTCATAAACTAGATATAGATATGTGAAGGTGTAATACATAACATTGATTTTTACTTCATTCATTTATTTGGTGTAATGTTGCATGGTATAATTAGATAAACCCTGTCACTTACTGTCTGCGCATGTTCCTGTTGAACTTGAAACTGTTGGAATATTTCTTTTGTTTCTCTGACAGCCTGGGGAATTTGACCAGTGCTCTGCTCTGCTCCCATGGCAACTGATGCTGCCTTGCCCGAGAAATCATTATGGCGGCGGTTTATATGCGATTGGAGAAATGATGAATTGAGGAAAGCTTTAGGGCAGAATGGACACTGAAATGACAACCATTACATGTACATGTGTGCCTGGTATAAGGTATGTTGATATTCATTTGCATGACAAAAATTGGTTGTAAGAAAATAATCTCTCTGTGATTCTGTTTGGAAGTTGCTCCAGCTCTACCTTATTGTAACTGCCTGAGCCAGCGTGAATGAGTTGTTGCTGAGCCATTAGTAACTTCTTTCTTTTGTGACTCTCTTTCTTTGTTTCTGCCAGGTCCTTCTTAACTTTTTCTAACTGGGCTTTTGTTTCAGCATGATCCTGAACAATAAAACACATTGAAAATGGTTGTCATTTTTGTAAATCTCATCAACTGAGATATGCTGTAAATATTTCATATTTTTTTAAGTATATTTAGTTATTGTGATTGTTCCTGTACTTATTATCAGCACTTATGCAGATTTCCATTCAATTATTCTATTAATGATTCAATCCACAAAAAAATTTATTGTTTATCACTGAAATGGATCCAAAGAAGATATTAAAATGAACACAGAAAAAGGTTTGCCTTACAGACAACCATGAAAAAGTTCAGGATGTTGGGAAAATTTGTCAATGAAGGTATCAACAAAAATTTTGTCAAATATGAAGTTCTTTTTACCTCTTCTTCCTTTTTGATTTTCTCTTCCATACTGGAGACAACTCCTGTCAGGTATTCTTGGGAGTGCTGTGTAATGATGATAACAGGAGTTAAAAATACATGTATATGTTTACTCTAGATGCAATACCGTAGTCTAATGAATAGAAATTCTAATACCAAATATCATACCATTTCTGAGAAATTAGAATTAAACTAAAGTTTCTGTCTAATTGGTTTTTAAACACAATTTATGATATTCATGTACATACCAGTAAATATTCAATTGTCAGCTGGGCCAGTTTGAAGAGTTTTATGAAATTTGGATCCACCATTCTTACATCCTGAAATTTGAAAATGATTATGATATCAAATTCTAATAACAAATACGAAATTGACTGTGCAAAAACTATATTTATTTAATAAGGGTCTTCAATGGTCCCCTAAATTTCACATAGATAATTCTTACCATTTATACTTTATTGTGTAAAACTGCTTACATTTAAAAAGTTTTTTCCCAAAACATTTACAGTCCCTAAAACGTTCTGCTTTCCCACTTGAACAGTGACTGAACGGTTAGTGCATGCTGAGCGAACGGTGAGCGCTCCCTGAACAGAATTTAGCGAAAATCAGAGCACAAAGTGAAGGGTAAACGATATATGAATGTTATTAATGCAAGATAAATAATTTATTCGGATGGCCTTGGAATTTATCCTTACATTGTGTTTCGTCGATAATCAGGAAGAAGTAACAAATAAACTACAAGTTTTAAATGTTATCGGTCTAAATTTAATATTATCTGACTGAACAATAAGTGAACACTGAATGAATAACGAGTGCAAGGTGAATGCTTTGTGAACGCACGGTGAGCGTGAACAGAGCAGTGTGGAGATTGCAAGTGAATGCACTGTGAGTGCATAGAAAAATTGGAAAATAGAACGTTTCAGCTACGGACTGTATGTTACAGAAAAAACATTGTATTCTTGTCAGATATATTAATAAATATCTAAAACAAATTACTGAATAAAAATATTTACTTGATCAAAGATATATGCGCTATATTTTTCATATTTGAAAAGAAAGTAAGTTTTGTCTCAATTAGATTATAATGCACAAAGTAGCATCATTTATGACAACAAATTCTGCCTGTAAGGATATAAATATGAAAGAGGTAAATAAATATCTTTTATTAATCATATTGTGTTATTGGAAATAAAAATAATTGTTCAAAATTAATATATGATAAACTGTACGTGTAGCTACATAGAATATCTACCAGTTCAGCCTCAATGTTGCAAAATGTCAAGTTCATGATGTTTTCTTGAAGAGCATTAAAGTCCAATGTCCTTGCCACTTGGTCAACATCCACTGAAGCAATTCTCCTCCAGTCAATTCTTTCATATCTCTTTCTGAATGCAAAACTTCTTCCATTTGAGTTTTTACTGGCATAAGCAGATTGGTGACCCATGTTTATTCCAAGTTGTGGGCCTGCTGCCCCATGCCCATTGTACTGTGACATAAATTGTGTGGCCATCTGTCAATTATTGAAATAAACACATAATAAAAAGGTGCTAACAAAACAATAACAAATCCAAAGATATGTGAATGCATGTGCATTGCAACATATAAAAACAAAGATTGTACAGTTTGTACAACTATCTCAAAGACCTCAACCTCAGTAAAATAACAAAATACAAAACAAAGACATAAATAATTGACCTAATGTTGACCAGTAAAACCAGCTATCCACCCAACGTGCACTGCCTGGACAAGTCCATGCACGAATTTAAATTTCGTAAATTGTTTATAAATTTACTTTTCCTGTATGTATGTTATTTTTACAAAAAAAATTAAATAAATACCAATAATTCAATGAAACTGTATAGACAGCAGATTCTAACAGAGTGCGTTATCTGTTGTTTCCATACAAACGCAGGTAAACAATCGATACACGCAGGTAAAAACTGATAAAAGCATCTTTCATGGATTAGATGCAACTCAATATTATTTTCACTTACCTTGAGTAATATGCAAAAGTTAACTATCCGACGATCATTATTCCATAATTCAAAATTTCGTGTCAACCATTCTATATCATTCGTTTCATCCTCTCGGACTTTTTCACCTGGAATTTTTCTCCAACCGCCATAACAAAGCACAAGTTAAGTCGTGTTTGAACACATTCGTTTTCGTGTGTAATTTATACGGAATGCAACCAATTAACATGATTAACGGTAAACACAGATTGTTTTCACCTTTTTAATTAATAAGATTAACTATTTAAATTATGATTTAGTCATTAAAATTGCTGTATTAATTTTCTAATAATACTCTATCAAACAGTTAATTTGGTTATGGTATCAAATTAACGCTTAAATCATGGATTGAAAAGGAAAACCAGATAAATTAACTAATTAAATTTATCAAGCAAGTTTTTGTTGTTTGACAAAACTTGAGTATGTGGGTGTGTTTGTGTTAAAAAAAAAATTCAACAAATGTTAATACTAATAAATTTGGGAACCTTATGAATACAAATGACATTGATTCATTAAAAAAAATTGTCCATATATTTGTTAAAAAAATTTATTTATTTTATTTAACTCTGTACTCTTCCTAACTTGACCCTGCATTTGTATATTTGTAAATATTTTTATTTTTTGTACCTCATGTACCATTGATATGGTTTGAGAGAAATAAACATTCATGTTAAGTTCCTGTGGGCGGGGGGGGGGGGGTGGAGTTGGGTGCGGGGTGATGAAAATCCATTTTTTGCAGGCTGGTACTGGTATCTCTTTGATGCACATAGATTTTGTTCACTAAAATTTCCACATGTGCATAATTTGAACAATTCATTGGAATGAAATTATAAAAGGGAAGGGGGATTAATTTTAAAAAATAGAAAGAGTTATTTGCAGAATTGTGCATATATCATAGATTACCTGCGGTCTTAATTTTTCCGACACATTTATTAATTCAGACTGTACTACTAGTAGATTTGTGTAGATAAAAAGTAAGTGTTAAAAAAAAATTATATAATTTTCGGGGATGTTTTCTTTAGTTTCATATTCAAATTGATTAAATAAATTATAATAAACTACTAGGAAATAGATATCTAAGATAACTTTTGATCAAGGTAGCGTAATTTCTGGACAAAACATGACAATGAATTTGAGAATATGAACAATGTACACAATCATAATTTATAATCACATATTCTTGACGTTCAGACTCAAACAAACTCGTCTCTCTGTGGTTGAAAGATCTCTTACGAACTTCAAGAGATTCATGCTAATGGGTTGGGGATTTTTAAAAATTATTTAGAAATATAAATATCAATTTTTAAAAAAATGACGAGTTTCTTTATTTAATGTTTTATTGTTTCCAATCTAATTAGAATTAGAACTTCCATCCACTCCCCGGTTTTCCATATGTCACGCGACACATCAAAAACGGGGAGTGGACGAAAGTTCTAATTTCTGCATTTTTTGTATTGTTTCTAATTATGCTATAGAATATTTTGATTTTACTATACTTTAACTGAATCGGAGTCTGCATGGGGATTTGCAATTTTTAGCAAGAAGAGGTTCACAAATTATGCTTAGAAATACTTTTGGTTTGAAAATGAATTATCTTTTATAGTGATACATTTTGTAATACACTAAAATGGCAAAATGTGCACATCAAAAATATTCGTCGGCATCGAAAGAAAATAATTATGCTGAAATGCTTAATTAAAGTCAATGATATAGAGTTCAATACGCGTCGCAAACTGGGATGTTAACAGAAAAAAAATCATAAGTTTTATTCTAAAGGATTCTTATCAATGAAGAGCACTTGTACAGTTTTTAACTCGATATTCATTTTATTGTCTTGTCAATATATAAGCATATTATGCCTTTTCACTTATGGAAATATTTTGCATTATTAATCTTAAATTGTGATTTAAGTTCTATTGACACCCCTAGATTTTATATGATTAAAAAAGCCTTAATTATCATATAGCTAGGTTTGATTTGATTTGCAATTGCTATAAGCAGTGTGGCACCCCTCCGACCCCTTCTCCTTATTACAATCATCAGAGAGAAGAGGCCAAGGGTAGTTTTATGAATCAAATAAATATGGAGTTTTAATTAAAGAACTAAGAAAGATGTTTAAAAATTTTGATATTAGACGATGAAAATGTATAAATAAAATATACGCACTAAGGTATATGTCATTGAGTATATCGATAATAATATGGATGTTTATTTATTCAGAAAGTACAACTTTGGGCAGTACAACCCATCAGTATATAATCATACATTGTAATCACTATAATTTACAAATATGCAATATTTAGACTCCCTTGAGTCAGGGAGGAGAGGGGCTGGTCAACATAGTTTCATTTTTAAAGAAAATATTTTGCGAAATTAAATTGTTCTCGAATAAACCTTGCGGGCGTTCGAATTAATGTAACAGTCTATATCTTTCCGGATTTAGCTCTGTAGACAGTACATGTACACGGGCATGGACAGATTACCTTATTGCCTGACGTCATTACATAAGGATTTAAAATCAATAAATGATTTATACATAGGCCTCGGAACCGGGGTAGCCCCCCCCCCCCTTTTTTTTTTTTGCAAAGTTAGACCACAGAGGCATCGTATCCGCTCTACACTCTATAACATATATAAATAATACACGTATTATTTATATATATGTCATAGAGTGTAGAGCGGATACGATACCCCTGTGGTTAGACCTAACCATAAGGCCATAGCATCATAGAGGTTTTAGCCCCCCCCCCCCCCCACACTTTTTCTCGCAGGAAAGATAATTGTTCCTAAATTTACCCTGAAAAGATGGAAATCTTGAGAAGTTGGAGTGATAGGTATACTAGCCCCCCCCCCCCCCTCTTTTGTCTGTCATTTGATTTCATTTTGACTGTATGCCAACATGATGATGTCAATAAACCATTAATATGATAATTTCGATCTTTTTCCGTTTTTTAATTTTTTGACCCACCCCTTTTTGTTTTTTTTTTTTACAAAAAAAAATATGAAAACGATTCAATAATTAAATTTCAGGTGGTTGGTTGGTAAATGTTGTTTTACAGCAATTTACTTTATCATTTTTAATTCATTTTCATATTTCGATGATCTTTGTTTCATGAAGAAATATTGTTATAAAAAAAACCAAATAAATACTAAAGACAGTACAATGGACTGAATTTCAATAGACATATTATAAATAAACAGTATTCGAAATGTTATGAGGTAGAGTTCGCTGTCATGCTTCAATTTTTTTTTTAATATTCTGCTCTGTTTGCGGTGTTTGAGTATTCGAACAGGGACTAGTCTATAAATATGTGCGACAACCCGAGACAAATTGTTCATTCATTAGGACTACCTAGATCCTTCATAATAAAATGTGCCATTTTGAAGTCAGAAATTGCTTTTCCTGTAGCTACTCCCCATGAAACACATCATTAAATATGCTACGTGTAGTAGTTTTATTGGTCTTGGATATTTTATGAACGAGTTACTTGAAATTTAAATTGAATGACCCGGAAGTTATTCTTTTGGCCAATCATAGAAGACCACGAGTTCTTTATTTTGTTTTCAAGAGAAGAAGAGTCGAGAAAAAAGTTGACGGACTATCTTATCGATATTATTGTCATGTTTCTTTGAGTTTTTCAAACATGATCGAAGAGAAAATTACGGATATGAATATAGGAGGAGTTGTCATATTTACCAAATCCCTCTTCATCTTTCTTTTACTTGATGTATACTTAAAAGGTATGTACTGAATTTCCTCTGATCACAACCCGAGTTTTCTCTGTTATTTCGTTTACATAAATCTACATTGATATTTAATTTGTTTTATTAAATCGGTCAGGATCATATGCTGTGAACAGCATGGAGGTAGAACAACATTTGGAGATGGGAAAGAAACTATTGGCTGCTGGGCAGCTGGCAGAAGCCCTGCAGCATTATCACTCAGCTGTTGGTAAGTGATAGTCTCTCCCCTCTTTTTTCTCTCTCTTATGCGTTTGAAATTTTCTATTTAGCCTTATTGTGTTTCTTAACATTTGTTCTATCTTCCTAGCTTTATATCTCTTGCTCAAATGCACTGTATGAATTTATTAATTGAGCATTTTATATGACCCCCTTCCCCCTCTTATTTTATTAAAGGTTTTTGATTTTTTATTCAGATGGAGACCCTAACAACTATTTGACATACTTTCGAAGAGCTACTGTTTTTCTAGCCATGGGAAAATCAAAATCTGCTCTGCCTGACTTAACCAAAGTCATAGAACTAAAACCAGATTTTACAGCTGTAAGTTTTAAAGAGTGTCAGCAGTTTATGGGAAAAAATTATAGTATATTCATTCATTCATTCATTTGCCTTCATCATCATCATCATGCAATTTTAACTCTATATCTTTATAACTTGCATTTTGCTAACATAATGATGTAATGTTTTTACTGTAAAGTTGGATGAGTTTGCTACAAACAGCAAATTTTATAGATTCAAGGACTGTTATTTTATTATTTTATAGGCAAGAATACAACGAGCAAATGTATTGTTAAAACAAGGAAAACTAGATGATGCCGAAAAAGATTTTAAATCAGTGGTAAGTTTTCACAGATAATTTTCAGTTGACAATATTTAACCTGGCATAGATATTTGGGCTAGCTGGCTCTTGAGATCTCATTATTTAAACATAAAAATCTTTAAATGTCAATTCTCTTACAGTTATCATAATTGATATGAATTTTATTTAAAATTCCAACACAAAGTGTAAATTCTCATACATCATGTAGATTGAGAGAGGCCCAAATGATGAAGCTCTATCACAACTAAATGCTATTGCTGAATTGAGAAGAGACATCAGTGAAGCCTACATGTATTTTGAACATGGTCAGCTGCCTACTGCTGTGGACATTTTAGGAAGGGTCATAGAGGTACAACTTTAATTAGAGACATGTTAGCGAAATAATGTCACAAGTGAAGTGGCAGATTGTTGCCGTTGTGGTTATTCAACTTAAACAGTATTTGGTTTAAGCCCTGTAATAGCAAGGTTTTAGAAATAAAACAGGTTATTTAACATAAATTATTCTTTAAGATACTTTAAAATTTTATTTGAAGGTTGATCAATTGATATTTGATTATCTAGGTACCTTGTACAGAACATGACAAAGATCTTATCAGATGATTTCAGCATCATTAGATTGGATTAAAACTACCTTTCATGCAGATTTTTACAAATGCATCAATTGTTTTAAATTTCAATAGAAATGCCCCTGGGATCCTAGTTTACATGAGACTAGAGCTGAATGCTACATACAGATGGGGGAATACTACAAGGCCATCAGTGACATCCGTCCTACCACTTCACTTCGCAGTGACAACAGACCTGCGTTCTACAAGATGAGCGACCTCTATTACAAGCTTGGGGAAGCAGAGGAGTCATTAATGTAAGTATATTTATCTTGATTAAAGCCTCAACAACCATTAAAATGTGGAGTTTTGTCGTCCATATAAATTTTTCAAGATAACATGTCATATACTTACATGTAATTGAATGATAAATCAGTTATGAAGTTATGAAAGACTTTAAAAAAAAAGATAACTATAGCAATTATTCTGAAATTTATTTATTGTTTTGCAGTCAAATCAGGGAATGTTTAAAGCTTGACCCTGATGACAAGCAGTGTCAGCCACATTATAAAAAGGTGAAGAAATTAGTCAAACAAATTAATGCTGCGCAAGAGGCCAAGGTCAATGGTCAGTACGACGAGTGCCTGAACAAAGCCAAGCAATTCATGAAGACTGAGCCAAACGAAGAGTTCTACCAGCTCAAAGGACAAGGCTACCTCTGCCATTGTAATGCAAAGGTATTTAACTCACTCAATAGAAATTTTAACCTAGTTTGAAGTACTAGTATTGTATACCTTTTAGTAATAAGTTAGTAGAAAAGGTTTGGATATGAATTTACTATACTTTATAATTGTTAAGATTTTAATACATTAATTGCGGTTAACGAAACAAGGAATTTTATATACAATTTCAATAACTTTTATTGTATTCTTCTCTTACTCAATCGGTGAGCAAAATTATATTAAGAAAGCTAAGATAATTAGTGAGAGCAACTTTGGTACTGGATAGTTTTCCCTTTGGTTGATCCCTTTGTCAGAGGTATAATGATTTTCAGTGCCTTGTAATATGTTTGTTAACATTCATGAGGGTTATTTTTAGGGTGGCCACATACAAGAAGCTTTAAGGATATGCAACAGGTTGCTGAACAAAAATCCAGAGAATGTAGAGGCTTTAATGGACAGAGCGGAAGCCTATTTGGCGAGTGAAAAATGGGAAGAAGGTACGGGTAGAGAATCGGTAAAATGGAGACTATAGATGACAATAAATATTTTAAAAAGAGCGAATACAGAATAATTCGAATATAACAAACACGAATATAGCAAATTAGCAACTATAGCGAATGCATGTCCTGGCAATTGGCAAAGTTTTATATAAACCTATACAAAATTGCTGTATATAATGAACTCAGCCATATTTACGGCTTAAACAAAGTAATTTTAAGACCTCTGTTGACAACATTTTAACATATTTTATCATTTATAATGCAAAAATTTATGAGAATTTACTTTGACTCCCAAACATTTTCAGCCATCAATGACTTCCAAAAGGCATTAAATATGGAGGAAGGAAATCGAAGGGCTCAGGAGGGACTCAACAAAGCACAGAAATTGCTTAAACAATCACAAAAGAAGGACTATTACAAAATATTAGGAGTCAAAAGGTATGAACAATCTTATTAATCAAATGTGTTAAAGCTGAACACAATTTTCTAATATCTAAACATGTAAGTTTATCATGTAGTAGTTTTCCTACTTCTATTGCCTGCTTACCGTGATTGCTTTTTGGCTTGTAGCTTTTTGATAAGAAAAAATATTTTCAAAATAGGCAGAAAATTTTAAGAGGTGTCTAAATGTTAAAAGTGGAAAGAAGATGTAAAATGCATGTAGCTTATAATAAGTCACACTATAAAGACTTGCAATCACTCTCTGTTTTATTTAATACTTGTATCTTATAGAACTGCAAGAAAGAAAGAAATATTGAAAGCATATAGAAAGTTGGCAGCTAAATGGCATCCTGACAAATACGATGGGGATGATAAGGCCAAAGCAGAGAAGATGTTCATAGATATCGCAGCAGCCAAAGAAGTCTTAACAGATCCAGGTCAGTTTGTTTTCCTGTTTTAATATTAACTACACAAACAGTTCATGATCTCAGATATAGAGAATTTATTTATTTTCACAGACTTAATTCATGTTTCATATACATGTACCTGACATTTTTTCAAAGAGCATCTTCAAATTTTATATTCATCTCTGTCAAAAGATAAATTATGAAAAAGGGAGATAACTTATATCTAATATGCATTCTTCTGTGATATAAAATATCTTAGTTTGGTATTGTAACAGCTTTTAAATTTACATGTATACTTCACACAATATACCAAGATACATATGCATTTATTGAAAATAAGAGATTCATGATGTTTTGTAGAAAAGCGACAGAAGTTTGACAACGGAGAAGATCCTCTCGATCCAGAACAACAGCAACATGGAGGTGGCGGCCCCTTCTGGCACGAAGGCTTTAATCCATTCGGAGGCGGAGGATTCAAATTCAAGTTCAACTTTAATTAACGAGGTGCCCATAATTTAGGACAGTTTACTGACAACTTAGAAATATTTATTGAAATTCCAAAATCTTGTGCTGTGAATGTGTTTGCCTTTTGGGGAAATGTAAATAGCGAGGATAACACCATTTATATATGAGGGTATGTTGGATCTCACACTTGTCATTTGATATCAGAGTCATTGATGTGCACACAGTGTGCATTCATGTGTAAATGAATATATTGATAAATGCCGAGAGGGTTATATGTCTGTGATTAAGTGTGCTACAAGATTGGCCTGGTTTGTGATATATACTGTATGAATGTTTTGTTTTTGTGTCTGACTTTTTATGGATTAAGCATATGAAAAAGAGTTAGAAATCATGCATTACGATTTAAGAGGTTTTTGTATAAGAGAATCATTCAACTTCTTGAATTCTTACATTGTTGAGATGAATTGATTTTGTAGGTGTACACTAGGAACTTTAAGTTTCTTTATATGTTTTAATGAGATATCTAATGTAATGAAACTTGTGAATCATATGTAAAAAGTTTTTAGGTTTAAATGTTTACACCAGCTATTCTTTTAATAAGTTTATGAATTATAGAAAAGAATTGTACGAATGAAATTTTAAAAAAACAGGTATCATTTTGGGTCCAAGTTGGAACATTGCTATTGGGTTAGCTTTAAAGGGTCCATAGCAAATTTACGCAAGATATCTCATGCGCGGATCTAGAGGGGGGGTCGGGGGGGTCCCGACCCCCCCTGGAAAATGAAAATTTATTAAATTTACATAGTAAAATTATCGCGAAAATATGCCTCGGACCCCCCCTGGCAAACACAATTATCCTTCGGACCCCCCCTGGAAAAATTTTCTGGATCCGCGCATGTATCTCAATCTGTTGAGGGAACCTTTGAATGCCTACTCAGTGTATTCAGTATTCAACCATATTTTTCTTCTCCTTTATGTTGTTTTTTTTTTGTTACTTGTTGAAGAAATCCAAAGTGAAATTGCATAGTAAAAATGACTAGAATCACACCAACCTTGACATCAGATGCTGAACTGTGACTGTGTATGGTTGTTTCTATTATCAGAACATCAAGGCACAATCAGTGTATGTGATAAAATGTTTATAGAGCTGATATCGACTCAGGGGGTGTATTATATCACAAGTTTACTTCATCTATTTCCACCAGTTTTTACATTTTAAAAATTTCCTTCAATGTATAGAATTATGTTGGAATACATTTACATTTATTTTATGTCCGTAAAAATTAAAGATTAAGAAATTTATTTGGTTTCCAAGATTTGGTAATTATTAATTTACAGTAGATTTAATTATTATGTGTGTGAACTAAGGTATGTCTTATTTAGTACTACATGTATATGCAAAACACTACATGTATATTTACATGTTTTGAGAATGATGAATTTAACATGTGAAACGTTTGGAAATTTGATAATGTCAGTACTTAGAAAATTTTAAGTGCAGGATAGAATAATAATGTGATAAAAGTTTGAATTGGAATATTATAATGAAATGATTGACACTAAACTTGTCTATGCATCTGATAAATAAAAACGTGATTGTTTATTTGTCCTGCAATACCATTGCTTCAGGCATTGGCTTCAATATGTCATCTCACTGAGAGAATTTATTGTTAATGATCAAGATGTTATGAAATACAAATGCTTGTAATTCAAAATTTTGTTTTCTTATTCATTTATTTAGTTCTTACTCAGGATGCAAACCATGTCGTGAAACGGAATCACCTGAAACAGTTGTTTTGTGTTTACCAGAAAATTAATCCACACTGAAAATTGTTTAAAATATCATAGGTAATGAATTCTGGATGAAAACTTGTGGAAAGTACTTGCAGAGGTTTGTTCCCGTTTTGCACACATTTGAAAATTAGGTATCGAAAAAATGTGTGCGAAACGGGAATTTGACCAGGTGAGATAATTGCTTAATTGCTATAGTCTATATCACAGTTCCTGTAAGGGCAATTGACAATGAAATAAATAAAACATATCTACTCGCAATTGATATTTACATTTATTTTATGTTACAATATAACTTGCATAGAAGCACATTTACATAATAATTGACATTCATGTTCTGAAATTTAATTTTAAACATCGATTTGGTCATCAACAATTTCATTAATTTCTTTAAACAAAAAAGATTATTGCAAAAATGTTGTGTATGTAGTGCTTTTGTTTAACTTCCTGCCTTTAGGAAGTACATTTACACGCTACACGTTTAAAGAGAAAATATCATAAATTAGTATTTATTTATTGCTTTTGCTTACATAAATGGAGGAAATGTGTCTAGTGAAAACGCTGCTAATTATTTTTCATTTATGCTGTGGCTTGAATAATCGAAGAGAATACTATTAGACAAATTAATATATGACGATATGATGATAAATAGGCAATTTTATATGCTTCAAAAACTGAAAATATTTTTTTCACAAAACCTATTAAATGTAGACCTAATTCATACATTTTCAACCTTCTTCAGTTTGAGGTATATCGAATCAATATTTAAATTATTTTTGTCGGAATTTATTGAGCTGCTGATTTGAAACTCCAGAAAAGTGACCCGCAATATACTAAAGCGGTGATGTCGATCATAAGATCTACTGTCAAGGCTGCTACTCCGAAGATTGAAATATTTTGTGATAAAGGTCTGTTTCTTTTCATAATAATCTTTCTGTTGATACCTAACAACCAATTATAAACATGCGATTTACATATTTTGCATCTACAATGTAAATTGTAAAAAGAGACACGGACTACCCCATATGACTGTCCGTGTAGTTTTCCCCTTTATCATATAATTACATACACTGAATCAGCTTCCAATTGGCCCGGGACCAGCAATTTTTCCTCAATTCATCGAGTTTTATATTTAAAGTAAATGGGCAAAAATGTAAAAGTCAAATCATCTAATCCTTATTTTTCTTATCAGTGAGTGGAAATTTAAGACTAAAAACATTAATTTGATCTTTATTTTATCAAATGAAAAAAAAATTGTGATAGTTATTAGTTATAAGACTAAAACACAACAAAATATCTATAGTCTTCTTGTTTCATGGCGCTGATGAATGAATGATAAAACACAAGTAAAAATCCAGGTAAAATCTTTGACTGAAAGCAGACTATAATTGCTATCACAACACAATTCACACCTATTGTTCTATACCCAATTATCAAATGTGTGCAAAACGGGAACACACAATTAAAATCAAAGCTCAAGGAAGAGATAGATTTTACACAAAAATCTTGTTTAATTTTGATCTTTGACATCAATTAAGGTAATTTTGACACTATTCACACTGTCCCACGGGTAATTTGAGTGTAAATTATGGGCTTGATATGGCATAGAAGGGGAGAAAATATGTTAATGGAAAGATATTTACAAAGAACTCTACCATGACCTTGACTTAGACACTTTTGTTTCTTTGAACTATAATTTACCTATGAGCACTTTGTCAGTCTTTGTGATTAAAGTATGACCAGATGAGGCAAAGCGGAGAGAAAAATGCTCTGGACAATGGTTTTACTTCTGAATCAGTACCAAAAACTTTCCTATATGGACAATTTGCATGTATGAGCCAGGTAGGGATAAGGAAAGTAAAAAATAGCTCAAGATCTGCTGTGACTTGAAACTCAGAACTAAACACTTAATTGAAGATTACTCCATGTCCTTTACCTCGGTGTTAGAGTTGTCCCTTGGGGGAGAGCCAGCAAAAACTCAGATAAGATTCTCAAAGGTGGGACAGAAAGATAGATTACTATAGGGTAACTTGGGTTCCAAAAAAGTAGGGTCCTGATATACATGTACATACCAAAACGAAAACTAAATTCTTGAAAAGATTTATTATGACTAATAGATAGATTGAAAAAAATAAACAACTGTAAATGACTCAGTTCCTGCATATTAGTTTATAATGATACCGGTATATTGCACATGTTTTATCACAGTTCATTGTCATTGCTAACAACTCAGTGTCTCCATTGATCTGAGGGGTAGCACTGATACATGTATTACAGTCAAAACAAAAATGACAGGATGTACAACAGCCATAATCCTACGAGCACCACCAAAGCCACACCGGTGTAGTGCCACATCCCTGTGACTGGGACTTTAAGCACCGCCTCTTTAGCACCACTCCAGGCATTTGGCCCTTGCAGTCTCCACTGATAGGTGCCACAAGACCCAAAGAGAAGTCTGATATGGTAAGGAGAAAAATGTTATCATTATTTATGTCTCTGACAGTCTCAAAAAGGCATATGTACCATTACATTATAGCAGGATTTAGGAGATAGCTTTAATTTGCTTAATTTAAAAAGAAATTGAATTTAATCGTATGATGTTGACTTTGAAATATTTTTTTCTATGATAAGATAATCTCTACCTCCACGCTAGTGTTGGATTCTTCAGAAGCTCTGGCTTAGCACCAAACATGGATGTTATATCATCATTGTACAGAATAGGATCTTTCTGAATTGTATGTCTGTTGGAATGATAATACCTGGATCTCACTTTTTCCTACAGAAAAAATCAGACACTTGTTTTAATACATGTAATTTACTTTTATGTATATACCGGTATTTTACAAAATAAGCAATTCCTGAAACTTAAGGTGGTTTGGGACATCTGTCAATATCAATGTGGATTAAAGTACATTATAATTAGAATACTTTCACCAGTTTAAAATTTTAAGATTGTTAGCTTTTAAAATAAAAATATTTGGAGAGGTAAAAATTGTAAAACCCCAAGTGGGATTCGAGCTCAAGACTTACAGACTTGAATTCAGCTCTCGAACCCTCTGCGCTGTGCAGTAAGGTGACAATATTGGGAAAGAAACTTATACTCATATAATTAAACTTCACTTTATTGTTTATTTCGATAAACAATACATACATGCTGTCCCATACCACCTTAAACAATATTTTGAAAAGAAATCATGATACTATACAAAAGTAATAATATCTTTTAGTCTTGAGATGTGATAATTTACAGAATCTTTTAATAACTTGCCTCATCTTCCCGTATGTCCTCCTTCATGGTGAGCGGTGTAGGCAGACTACAGCGCCCTCTGGCAAGCTCTGTGAACCACCTGGCCTGAATTTCAGACATGGACAGAAGTCCTCCTGATGCAGGCTGGGCAAAACCAATGAATGCCAAAGAATGGCCGATTTCTGGGTTAAAGACATTCTTGTAAAGCTGCAAAATATGAGATAGGAATTGATTCACAAACTGTCTATTTGTCTGCTTTTACAATACATACTCACATACAGGGCAACCTCCCTTGCATTTTACATTGCATTTTGCTAATTATCATTTTAAGTATTATTTTGGTTTAAACATTTGAATGTATCCGTATGTGCTAAAGAAAAATCAATTTATACAACATATGGAACACCCTAAAAATAGCTAGTGGTAGTTATATGTTTTAAGACGTACTCTTATGGAATTTGAATCCTCATCTAAAATGATTCTCTTTAGGTCCTCGCTCAAAAAGGGGAGATCAATCTTGTACCCTGTACACTTCACAATAACATCGAAGTCAGCTGATTGGCCATCCACAAATGTGACCTTCGACCCCTCAATGCTCTGAAACACAGACAGTATTTCAGAAATATTTTTGGATATATAAACAATATAACTTCATGCACTGGTATTCTTAATTTGTACTGTGTTGATTTTGTTTTAATATATGTGTGTATCTTCGAGATTCATATGCTCATCAGTTAGTCATTTAACTCTTTTTCTAATCAATAACTTTTTCAATATACATGTATGTACCAGGTTTCAGAATTCAATAAGAAATATACCTACATGCTTCATAAATTTGTGAATAAATTATAGATAATTATTGTAATATGTAATGTGGGTTCAAACCACTGATAAGATTTTTTCTTATAAATGTTTCCCACATTTCTAAATAACTGAATCAAAATATGATTGATCAAAATGAATGAAAGCAATTGCTTCTAACTGTTTTCAAATATAATTTTCATCAAGCTAACCCTTATGTCTCAACACTTTGTCTGAAACCACTGTTTAACACCTATAATCTGAACTCTCTATTCTGAGCCTGTGCTCCTGGACTAGGTACTATGTATAAGTTTCAAATGGTCCACCCGCAGTAATTATGGGTCCCAGAAATGAAAGAATAAACCATATATCCTCTTCTGTACAAGCTCTTTACTCCTCTCCATCTACCAGCAGATTAACTCAGATGCACAGAAGCACTTCCTATTTAATATACATGTACTCTTTAATTCTGCTTAATCATGTTAGGGTCTTAAAAATGCTAAGACAATGTACAATACCCAAGGAATAGCTTATGATTGACAATATTTGATTGACCCTGATATCTGGCAACCCTCACAAATATATACACCATTTCAATGAGTTGGAAAAGGCAAATATAAAATCACACAATAAAGATATCCTCTACATATACATGTATGTAAACAAGTACTTGCACTGATAGGTCTGATAGCTGAAGATTAGAGGCAAAATTAAAAAGCTATCTCCAAAGAGGCTACAGGTTTAAAATCATGCAAATAAAACAATCATGAATAAACTAACTTGCAGTGAGATATACATGACTGGTATATACATAGTGTATCAACTGAATAAATAAAGCAATCTCAAATACAAAAGAGCCAAAGGTATAAATACTTTAAAAAAAGTAATAAACTATACATGTGATTTCACCACCAACACACATGCTGTTAGAAAATAATATGGAGGCATTGTTATTACAATAAAAACCAAAAACTGTTAATACTTCCATACTTCACAGGGCTGTTTGTTCTTATTTCCTGAAGTAGCAACAAAAACAACGTACATGTACACTGTATCAAAGAATTCGATTAATGCAGCATTTGTTTCCAAATTCTTATCACTGCAATGCAACATAATCTTATTGTTGCAAACCATGTACAGTATGTGTTTGACACTTATCGTATTTGGGTATAATGGAATAACTTATTTTAAACTAAAAAAATAGACTGACTATATCTTAAAATTGAATACTAACATATTATTTATGCTCTACTTCAAACTTATCTCCTTTTAACTCAGCCGTAATTGATTCAAGTATCTCCTAGTTGTGAAGAAATTACAAGGAACGGTATTACTATGAGCGGTACAGTATTCTGTAGATTCTTAATTAAACATGAGGAATTAATACCCGCATAAAATTGTTAGAAGTACCCTTTGCGGATTTTAAAATCCAGCCATTATTTTCTAAGAGTTGAGAACTATAAGAAATAAGAACAAAAGATCTGAGTTCGCGATTTTATTTTTTCACAATTTGATACAAAAAAGTGGGATTGCGGAATTAAGTACTCGCGTAATATAAGGAATTTACAATGACAAAGTATTTAAAGTCTAGGTACCTGAACATTGGACACCACTCGGATGTCATGTCTCTGGATGTGATGGATCAAACAGGGACTGACCGTTGGCTGAGTCTGAAGGAGCCTCATCTTAGGGTTCAGGTTCCACCTACAATTCAATGGTAATAGCCTTCTTATTGGTCAATCTTAATTCTCACATTCTCTGCTGACACCCTGAGAATATAACTACAGAAAAACATGCTATATGACAAAATGCCAGTCACAAACAATTTCCATTACACATGCATACATGTATTTTGTTTAATCCAATAAGTCTATGATACAATTCCTCACACTTTACTTAATAAACAGGATCTCCATATGTAAAGTGTGATTTCATTATAAGCATATTCAATGCAACTTTGTTTTACTGTACCATTAAAAAATGTAAAAAAGATATCTAAGTTTACCTTTTTGGAGGTCCAGAAATAAGTTTCACAATATTCTCAAATATTGCCGATCCCACCTTCCATGGGATGTAGAAGAAAGCTCTACATGCATACAAATCAGTTGGAAGTCCAAACAGATAGTTAGGAACTACCCAGGCTCCAGATCTTGTACTTATATAGACTGATTCACACCTGCACAAAAATCAAATAATCTGTTGTTCACTTTTTGTAAATTTACTTGATGGGATGAAGTTATATGTAGCTCAACCTCATAACAAAATTTGCTAATGAGAATTGAGTAAAAAGAACAATTAATGCGATAGTGATATGTATACTTTTCATTAAATCTTAAATCATATATTATCCATTATTTTTTTTAATTCCAATCATTTTTGCAATTCACATACCGGTACATCATATTACAACTTCAACCAAATTGATTGATTAAGGATAATAAAGGAGAATAAATATAGGAGTTTCAACTGTTGGATTGTTTACAACACAACTGAGTTTAAATTGTGCTTCAAGGCCAGCAACTCTTACTAAAGACCAAAGCTGTCTCACATTACTGTTAGCTTTAAGATTAGAAATTGAAATGTGTTAAAACTTTTAACTTTTTTCTTATAAGTATTTTGACACGGAGATTTTTTTAGTTTTACAAACAGTAAAAAATGAAAATTTTTTTATCAATATTCAAAATTGTCCAACATTATAGAGGCTAGAGATCCAGGCCATATGTTCATGCAGAATACAGCAAGAATATTGATTTTACTTCTGAACAAGGAAGAATTATACAAATTCATCTTCCAGTAAAAATGATGTGGAATTTAAATTATCAACTAAAATGAAAGTGGTTTTTACTGTGGCAAGATTCTAAAAGTGAGTAACAATTAAAGCGGCATGGTCATGATTTTGGTGAACAATTATTTTTCCGATTTTAATGATTACAATGCTTTAGTAAGGCATTTCAAAAAGGCAATTTGAGTGTCCTTTGTTGAGTTATAAGCGAGTTACAGAGCTTACAATTCTTTGATATGTAAACAAAGCTTTTGTTTAATATACATTTTGAATGCTTAAAATTAATAAAAACATTGACAAATTAGCTTGAAAAAGACTTTTTACAGGTATATTGAACCTATGTAAACAAAAACAGGGCACGAGCCTTGTTTACATGACAAAGAATTGTGAGCCTTCCAACCGACTCTCAAATTACACTTGATCATTAGAAATACATTCCTAAAGCATTGTAAATAATAAAAATAGTTATTAAATTGAATTTGACCAAAATCGTGACCATGCCCCTTTAAAGAAAAGTTTGTACTTGAGCAGATAATCTAGTTTCTTCATGAACATTTGTGCCATTATATTTCACCTGTTCAGGTTAGGATCAAACCTTCATGAAAGTACCCTCACCTTCCTTGGCTAGCACAGTTGACGGCTACATCCACCGCACTGTTCCCTATTCCTATGATCAGGACTTTCTTACCCTCCATGCCATTATAGATTACATCCTTGTATTTCACACTGTGAATAATCTCTCCTTCAAGATGTAATAAAAATTTTGTTTTGCTCTGCAGTGGTTTTGCAACAGTGACAAATTAATTTATACAATTGTATTTATCTGCATATTAACAAAGCAATTGGGTTTGAAAGGAATTTTACATCTCATAAATAATAAATACTGCTTGTTTGAAGTATCATAAATCATATACAGACATATAGGTGTATATATTATAAACATATATACACTTGATACCTTTAAAAGTCTCTTCGCCCCTAAACTTTGGATCCACTGGACTAGCATGATGTCCAGTTGCAATGGCCACATATCGTGCTGTGATTATCTCCTCCTCCTCTGGAGACTTGACAGTTTTTCCATCATCTTCTACTCTCTGACAATGCACCTTCCATAAAGTGCCCTTCTCTGAAGATTCTATGTTTAAATCAACAGATTTTTAATCATATATATATATATATGCAAATACATTAAAGATAATGTGCAGCATCACTTGAAGAGTTAGAAATATGATTTAAAAAAATTAAAAAGTATGTTTTGAAAGTAGGTCAAATATAATACTGTTGAAGCAGAAATATTCGTTGAGGATTTAATTTCGTTATTTTTGTTGGCAGTATATCTCAACAAAATTAAATCCATAACATTACAAATTTTTAACCCAAGTATTAATAAATACAAAAAGATAAAAAAATGTCGAAATTAAATGCCAACAAAATTTTATTTGGTGTAAAAACAACGAAATTTTGACCCAATGAAAATATGTGCTTCTACAGTAACTAAAAAAAATAACAGCAATAGTAACAATAGTAAGAGATGATATATTAGTCTCCTTGCCATTCCATGTTTACCTGTTTTCTCCAATCCCTTCACTTTGGTAAAGAACTTGATGTGCTCCTGTAATTTGAAGTGAGCAGCGTAGTCCTTGATGTACTTTGCCATGTCCTTGTTGTGTGGATAGTCCGGAACATCATCCGGAAACGGAAAGTCTGAGAAGCAGTAGTTGTGCTTGGATACATTGCTAAAACATATTATCATAACTCATTAGTATACAAAATCAAAAGAGATCAAAATCTTTTTAAATTAATTATATAGTTGGTCCAGCAATTTACATGATAAGGGAGTCGGAGGCTTTGTACATGTATTAATTTGAGGTATAATAGGCAATTCATGCAATCAACAAATGAGCAATCAAGTACTTTGCCACGATACAAAAAATTTGCAAACTATTTATCGAGAAAGAGATTAACAACCTTACATCCTTAGTGTAATTACTGTACACAGAGAAATATTCGCACCTGTTTTATTTTCCCCCCTTTCGCCATCATTGTCAGCGGGCAAATTTAAGACTAGTATAATTGCAATCCCTCAAAATATCTCTCTTTAAACACAGCTTTGCCACCGTTTGCAAGTGAAGAAGGGCAAAAATAACACAAGGACGAAAATAACCCTACATGTATATAAAGTAATTCTCATTATATTTTTGTTTTGATAACTAATATTGATAAATAGGACTCATAATCATAAGTTAAATCCCTGCAAGTGGATCAACCTTCTCATGAAACATTAAATGTTTAATAGATTTATTCAATAAAAATTATACAGGGCAATCAATCTCTTTAATTTAGGTCCGATAAACAGAGTCAATCATTCCCAATTAAAAAACCCCTGCATGATTGAAAATCCCAATTTACTCATCTACAAATTCCCTATACAGTAAAACACGTACAGTTATAATGAAGTGCCAAGGATGGGCGATTTCACTTCGTTATAAGCATAATTCGTTATATATGTCAAGTTCACAACATATAATATAGTCACGAAATGAAATGAAAATCACTAAATTGCTGTAAGTGTCAAGTCATTATAAGCGTGTTTGCTATATAACTGTGTTTTATTGTACATGTATATCACAAATTTTAGATTGGGTATATATAAAAAATTGTAGTTCAAGTAAAATTTGAGCTGTAAAACTTCAATTTTTAGAATATTCTCTGATATATAGAATGATATCTTTTGATATATAAGCATCTTAAATTTTCCAAATTTGACAAAAATTGTTGATAATCTTCCAATTTTGGAGGGAGCCCTGAGTCCCTAAGCAAAAAAGTGTTGTGACAGCCCTGCTATACATGTATCAGTCATATTCATCATCCATGCAAGGCACACACTTTTTTTTTATTCAGATATGTGTAAAACCTAGCATTATGCATCAATTTAAATTTACCACTTTGATTTAAATCTGCTTCAAATGTTTAATCTATTTATAGTCATTTAACTACATCTGAAAGCTGACTGACAGAGAATAAAATGCATTAAATCTAACCAACTCTGAATTAAGATGATATATACATGTATCTTCCTTTGAAATACTGAACATTAAAAAAAAACTTCATTTATTCTGAGATGCTGAAGTCTAATCACAACGTACCATGCAATTATGATACATGTACATGTAGGCTATATACCACCTCCCCCTTATAATATACATTCTGAATGGGCTATGTATTATATCCCATTAGTCATTTGGTGTCAACATGATTAAGATAATCTTCTTAATAGTCTTAGATGTAATTTTTGTTGCTGTACGTACGACATATATTTCAACAATCATGATAATTACGGTATAATAAATTATAGCATTTCAGCCGGACCCCATTTCAGCTAATTGATAAGAGAAAAAATAATGAAATATATGACATCACTGTACTTACATGTGAGTAAATCGCATAACGCCATAGTCATTTTCTCTGTAAGTCCACAGTCCACCAATGTCGCCTGATCTCTCCAAAACTGTCACTTTAAATCCATCATCCAGGAGACATTTTGCTGCAGCAAGGCCTGAAATCCCTGCACCAATGACGACAACATCGACAGTGCTTTCTCTAGGATTTGACGACATTGTCTTGTTCATTTAAAGTCAACCCACGAACCACATTCCAATGCTACTGTTGACTACGTGATAAATCGAGCAGACAGCTTTTTAAAACACGTGCATTTGTTGCCCTTTGATATCCACTTCCGACTCTGCGCAGTCCTTGTATTTTTTGACGTCACTTCTTGTGTTCATCGAGTTACTGGCCGAGTTGACATCCATTCGGGTAGGTGCCTGTTTTGGGCGTTTACAAGCGCGGAGAACAAAAGGAAAATATTTTTCCTTTGAATATATTAAATATTTACAATGATTACAAATATCATGGGGAGAAAAATCCTATAGGAGATGAAAAATGAAATAAAATCCGTTTCATTTTCACGCACTCTCGTCATGATGGGTTATAAATTCTCCAAATTCCATTCATTAAATGATTATTACAAAATTCATAATACGAATGCTTTATTTATTTCGTTTTTATTTAGGTATTTTAGATGTGTTTTCACGTTTTATCTGTCCTTTATGAATGCGAAGTTTAAATAATCCAAATTTTCTCTGAACAAAATTGCAACCCGGAATAGGAATGCAGATTTGATAAAGTTTGCGCTTGTTCTGTTGTTCAGTGCAGTTTTTCATATTTATTCATAACATGTTGCAACATTTTTAAATGTGTTATAGATAGAATGCTCATTTCTTGAGTCGTGCGACTTGCAGAGTGGACACAGTTACTTGAAAATGAGTAAAATACATGAATGAATCAGGGTTTTTTTTTAACATCATGCAGACTCTATCTTACAACGCTTAACCCTTCTTTTGATTTAGGTAACAGCGTAGCAGTTTCTACCCTACTTCTTGTAGAAATCAGGCCATGCCCCTCTTTGGGAAATCCCAGAAGAGTCCTCAGGAACTAGTGAGATCTCTGAAGGAGGCTCTAGGGGCTGTAGTTAAAGGCCAGGCAGGAGAAAAGAAAGCTGACAAGGTGAGAATGCAATCAGAGGTCAACTATCTCCTCAGTGAATTGTTGATACGTAACAAATTTACAAAGATGATATCGTTTATGTCTTTATGATTAAAGTGTAAGAATTTGTTACAAATTGAACATTCAAATTTTATTGTTTATTTGATAAAGATGTGTGAAACAGACTTGCAATAGCTATGGTATGATAAATCATCTGATCTATTTGATATCCTATATGACAACAAATATAGTTTGATGTACTGTCTATTTGGCTTTTGATCATGTTCATGTACCAGTAATTGCTAAAGTTCATTCACCCAAAACCCTTGAATGCTCACAGTTGCATCAACTTCTTAATTTGCGGAAATTTATTATGGAAAAATTGAATATTTTTTAAAAAATCATTTGTGTCATATAGAGTGTATGTCAATTTCAGCTATAGAATAAATTGTTTTAACCCCTCCCCAGGGCTCTACATTAACTTTTTTTCCTACTTGTCCATTCGGACAAGTGACCAAAACATTTACTTGTCCGAACTTCAACTTCACTTGTCCGAAAAATTTTCAATATTAAAGATCAAATATTGTCAACTTGAAAACTACAGTACTCTATTACTAAAATAAAATCATTTATTGATTAATACTCTAGCTATAATTAATAACCTGACTTTTTAAATGGAAACTTAAAGTGTCTTTCCTATAATTATGTACATGTATTTGTTCTATATAACATTAAACATGATTTGTCAGCTGTAGCTTTGTCATGGCAAATTACAAGACATCTTAAATTTAGCATCAGGTTTAAAAATACATGTAACTGTTATATTGGTTTCTCAGCTGTTTTTTAAACTAAACATGGAAAGTCATCATAGTCTATCAATGATGAATGAAACCTAAAATAAGTTACATTTCTTTCCATAATCCTTTATCTTTGCTACCTTTTCTTCCTTTCTTTTTCTTAACATATGTGTTTTGTACTTTGTAAGAACTAAGATCCACACCTTGAAAGTTGTTTGAAATTAGTAAACTTCAATCCCGATCAAGAGTAACTCAATTGCATTGCAATTTGATGTCGGGATCGAAATTCAAAATAACTAATCGATAAACTTATAACGAGACTACGGATAAACTTATCACAAAACTTTCTTTTCTTTTTTAAATGTTGGAGACTTCTTAATATAAAAAATGCACTTGTCCAGTCGGACAAGTGGCCAGCAATATTCACTTGTCCGCATATTTTTTTAACTGGTACCGGACAAGCGGACAAGCGTTAATGCCGAGCCCTGCTCCCCCCCCCCCCCCCCCCCAGCATTTTATTATTATACTCGATACATGATACACAGTCAAGTAGCAAGTTGCTGTGACATTGCATGGTTATGTGATCCACTCAATCTAAATATGATAGCACTTCATTGCCATAAGGAAATATTTGTTATTAAACGAACCATGAGATACATTTATTTGTTATTATATCTAATTAAGTTATGCATGGCTATGTCCCTTTGATTTAGGCTACAGAAGATGTTTCCAAGAATCTGTCAGCCATCAAGACCATTTTGTATGGGGCTGGTGACCAGGAACCTCAATCTGAGCTTGTGGCTCAGCTCTCCCAGGAAATATACAACACGCACATATTGCTGACCCTCGTACAACAACTCCCGCGTATAGACTTTGAGGTAGGCTTGAGTATCGCCGGCATACTTACATACTTGCCAACCTCCAACATGTAAAAATCTGGTCATGACCAGATTTGGAAAGTAAAAAATCTGGTCATAGCGCGTATCGACATTCACGACATATTTACCATGCATTTCATAGGTATATACTGTACAATAGAAATATGTGTTAAAACTTATGTGTAATACTTTATTGCAAAGAAGCATTTTAACTAACAGATGCTGATTTTGAATTTTGTAAAGTGATCTGACACAGAAAATGGTAGGTTGTGTTCAGCTAAAAAATATGTAAAAAGAGTTTCTGCTACATTAACCTTGCTTTTGAACTCTGTAAATGATGGCATGAAAGTTGTAAGTGACTTGGAAGACTTTTGTGTATTAAAAAGGATTCTATACATGACTTAGCGTTTTTGAATGTTTAGTCAGATCATTTTGGGCACAAAATCCAATATTCAAATGTGCGTTACATAGAACACAAAAGCCTCGTTTTGTACTCGATTACTTTGTTTTACCTATGGGAATTCATTTTCTCAGATATGTTGATAGGTACAAAAATATCGTTTTCTTTTTGTTGGTTTTGATTCCGCTGGTCCCGATGAAGACCTTTCCTTATTGGAAGCCATCACACCTTCGCTTAGTCAAAACAACTCACGATAATGATTACACTTAATGTGTCTGTTATAGCCATCGGCATTGTTTACGCGTTACATAATCCAAGCTCAGCTTGGGTTCATAACTGGAAGTCAAACGCGCAACGTAATTTACGAACCAAATCCGGAAATCGGGAGATTTTCGGGTTGTTCGACAAAAATCGGGTGAAAAGCATGACCCGCCGGGTCATAAAAAATAATCGGGTGAAGGGTTGAAAAATCGGGTGTGACCCGACGAAATCGGGTCAGTTGGCAAGTATGCATACTTATCATGATATATTAATGTGATACATCATGTATAATGATATAGTTGTTACTAAGCATAAGATTTACTGATATCTATGTTGCCTACAGAGTAATACAGCATAAAGCAAATGTGTCATCTTCTTACAAAATCAGTCAACAAACTATATCAAAAAGAAATAAAATGCAATTGCTTGAAACAAAACATACAAATTATAACCAACTTCAATTGAAATTTCTTAATGTCTTTGATTATGTGTACCATGTAACTATTCCATAAAGTCAATGAAAATTAAGTAACATTGTGTATCACAATACACATGTGACAATATGATAATGGTATTGTAGGCCCTCACAATCAATACGATTGATATATTGTTACAACTCTACTTTGAGGTATTTAAAAAATCTTAAAATCCATGGATATTTTTAGTGGATACATGTATTTCTTATGAAGCCAAAAAATGATTGGATTTTGGATTTAAATTTTTTAATTAAAAGAAAAATGATAAAACTATGAAAAATGAATGAAAGTTAACAAAAAGAATTTAATTTCATAGGGCAGAAAAGATGTGGTTGCCATCTTCAACAACCTGTTGCGAAGACAAATTGGGTCTCGAACCCCCACAGTTGAATACATTGTTACCAAACAAGAGATTTTGTTTGATCTTATGAAGGGGTATGTATGTATGTGTAATGCTGTAATATTTGGGACAAAGTGAGCATTATGAAATATCCTTAATATATAGGTCAAGGTACTTACTTAATGGAGAAATGTATAACATTGATACGTGTGGTTTACATTTAATACTTTCACGTACCTGACCATGAAAGTTTTACTGTAGATATGAGAATCAGGAAATAGCTCTCAATTGTGGAATGATGTTGAGGGAATGCTGTCGATATGAAGCTCTTGCCAAAATAATGCTTTTCTCTCCTGAGTTCTACAGTTTCTTTGATTATGTGGAGGTTTCTACATTTGATATAGCCTCGGATGCATTTTCAACATTTAAGGTATGTGTCTAAAAATTTAAGGCTTTATAATTATGTTTATCTTGTCTTGATTTCTCGTCCCCTAAAATAATCTGTTAGTTACTGTTTTACTTGAATTCAAAAAAATCATCAGGCTCATTAATAGTGAAAAGATAAAGTATTTTTTTTCTATTTCAATTTTGATAGGAGCTGCTGGTGAAGCACAAAATGCTGTCTGCAGATTTCCTGGAGAACAACTATGAGAAAGTATTTACGTCCTACCAGAGATTGCTCAACTCCGAAAACTATGTCACTCGCCGTCAGGCCCTGAAGGTATGTGTTTAAGTCTGAATTTTTTATTGTACACAGATATCATTGTCACTAATAATGTGCTAATTATTTTTGTGTTAATTGTATCACAGTTCATTTAATACCCTAGAGAAAACGGACAAATATCTTTGAAATACATTGTATGCACTGTGCTTAGGGTTTCAGGTAAAATTATGTGCATAGAGATTCAGGTATTCAATTATGTATTGTTTCTTTATATCATTTCTTTTAAGATAATAGTTTCCTGTGATATTTTCAGTTACTAGGAGAACTGTTGTTAGATCGTCATAATTTCACAACCATGACTCGATACATCAGCAACCCTGAAAATCTGAAACTGATGATGACCATGTTACGAGAAAAGAGTCGCAATATACAATTTGAAGCCTTCCATGTTTTTAAGGTACTAATGTACAAAATGCAGTAGCCTGTGCATATTTTTAACTGAAATTTTATGAATCTAAAACAACAATATTATCTACACCTTGATATTTTAACCTTTTGTTGCAAACAGTTTTAATGAGTGACAGTATACATGTATATCAATCACAAGGTAGCTATGAATGAATGTTTTAATGTAAAAGAACAGTTTGATATTTATTATTATTTTCTAGATGAGTACATTATGTACAATTTCAAGCTTTATCAGAAGCTCCCATTTAGTAATAAAAATAGTGAAAATATTCTGCAATAATTTGCAGTGTACATATTGGTTGTTAATATTTTTAAATATACATCAGATATTCACATACCATATTAATGAACATGTATTGTCAGGTTTGTTAATCACATGTACCTTTTGCAGGTGTTTGTAGCAAATCCAAACAAACCCAAGCCCATTCTCGACATACTGTTAAGGAATAAGGATAAACTTGTGGACTTTTTAACCAAATTTCACACTGAAAGATCAGATGACGAACAATTCAATGACGAGAAAGCATATCTTATAAAACAAATAAAAGAACTCAAAGCCGATGAAACAAGTACATCATAGTAGCAGGGGCTTTTAGCTAACGATGGAGTCTAGCTTCAGAGGAAACCTCAGTCACAAAGAAGTTTCTGCCCTTGTTACTAATATATGAAATAGTCACCTCCTCGAAACATCCGCAAGGAGCTTGCACACTTCTTTATACTGATCATTCAGGATTCGTAAAATTTCAAATGATGGTGATTCGCTTTGCTGTATGTACATATAAGGATGCATAAAGGAATGTGATTCGTGCCCTAGACCTAATATCCCCAATTAAGTGTTCCATCAAGAGGACCTGACTCTTCTCAAGTGCTAGATCTTTGGTGCCAAGCTGTTCTATTTATTAAATTTCATAGAAAAAATTATTTGGAATGCTCTCTGCTTTGTTCTAACGGGTCAAGATTTAAAGCACTTGTTGTTTTCATTCCAATTTTCTTTACTAAAAATTGAATAATATTTTGTTCCTTTTGAGAAAGTTATACCTTCAAGGTTTTTATTTATCAATTTTTTTTTTATATTATTGATATATCCAGATCATATATAAAAAATAATTTTATCTAATAAAATCTTTCTATTCTTTATAATTCAAATACACTACAGTGATTTTCATATTTTTGGGGGAGTTGTAATTCAAAAAGATTTAGCGGTAAAGACTGTTCAACATTTTTTATGAAAAATAAAGTATGTTTTTCAATAATTGGCAAATAAATATGTGGCAGGCCTCGCAATTGTTCATGTATTACTTATCAAAACTTACCTCTCTGTTTGCTCATCTGTAACTAATTGCTGTTCAAATTCCAGGATTTTACATTGTAAATCACACGCACACAAATGATTCCTATTTCTTTTTCTTAAAGTAAAGCATGGACAGTAATTCTTATATCAAGTCTTGTTAATTTTTTTTTCTCCAAGACTCTTGAGTTCAGATGAAACTGGTGAATCATTATCCAAGGTCACTTTATTTGACCAGAAGTGTACTTTTGTATGAGTAGATCTAATATTAACTGCATATTTAATTCCATTACTGTACTCATCACTGTGTTATTTGTTTTCTTACTTTAGTGCTATAATTACAGTACATGTATGTGTTTTTTGCAAATGTATCTGAATTAGGTAGAGGTTTAAGCCAATCATTTGGAAGTTGGAATTTTTTTCTCTTTTCATTATCAGTTTTATAACCCCTGTCCTAAGGCAAATTACCCAGGCATTATACTCTTTCATTTAAATTTGTGCACATCTTTGCAGGTTTTTTTATTTTCTAAAATTGGTGGCAAATTGCTTGACATAATGCTACCGTAAGAATACCCGGTATTTAAAATTTTCTTTTAGCTGTTTAAAAAATGTCTAAATTTTATGACAAAAATATGTCATTGAATGTTCATCTGTGGATATCTTTCCAGCTCTGAGAATTTCTTTTCTATATTGTCTTTTTTTTTATTATTAGAATATATTTTATTTTACATCTTTAAGATGTATTTCCAGGTTTTTTTTTTTCCAGCATTCTGTTCCATACAACTGGAAGTTCCTTTCTAGTTGTGAATGTTTGTGGGATATTGATGGGGCTTTAGATGCATAATGTGATTATTGTGATGTTGGACTTGTATGTATCTGATACATTTATATGTATGACAAAAAAATTCAATGTAAATTTACTTTTTCGAATGCAAAAAAATTATTAGATGTTAATGTGTATATGGACAAATGAGTTTGTATTGTATAGTGCAATTGATGTAATTGCAGAGTTAGGATCCATTAATTGAGATTAATTGAGAGAATAGGTTCATGTATCCCAAAAAAAAATTTCAACAATTATTTTGAAAAGTGAAATTTCTTGCAATTTTCTTTTAATGTAAAGAATAAAATTTTGACACAAAGTTTTAGAGAAACACTGTAAGGGCAACTTTAAAAAAAAATCAAATGAAGCTTTACTCACTTCTTTGCAATATTTAAGAATATAGAATAGAATTTGACTTGATCAGTATATATACTATGTTAAAATAAGTCTGTTATAAATATTTTAAGTAAAAATGTCTTGTCTTTTTTGTGTGTTCAGTAGCACTAGACTGGATGCAGTCATAGAGACCTTCAAATACATGTACTGGTACATGCATTTGGTTTCTTGACAGTAAGCTACATTGCCAGTAAGAATTTCCTTGCACTAGGTGATCAGGAGAAAATTAATATGATATCTCCACAGTCCATATTGTAACTTGCCATTTAAATAAACAATAAAATAGATCACTGTTTTACAGAGTGGCTTTGTCAGTTGATTACCAATTTACAAAGCATCAGCTAATTAATTAGGTTACAGTAATGCCATTGTTTTCCTGAAGAATCTCTATCAGTTGTGTTTTATTTTCATCCATATTAATGTTTCAAACAATTCCTCAAATTGATTTATGTGTGGATAATACATAGACCTGACATACTTATAAGTGTGTTACATGTTTAATAGTAAATACATGTGTACTTAACATGTATTGAAGTTTTTCCTAATGCTTGCAGAATAAAAGAATTTCATCGCTCTAGCTCTGTACATGTATGCATAGCAACACATCAACAACAGACTTCATAAACTATTTCTGATCAGGAGTCTTCTTCTTATTTTCCCTTGTAAGAACTAACCAGTTTGTACAACATATAATTAATTGAAAGACTACCAGATCTTGGTCTGCATGAATACATATGTGTGTATGTGTGCATGCAGACCAAGACCTGGTAATCTTTCAACCTCTTTTATGTTCATTATTTAACAACCAATTCGTGCAGCTAAACAGATTGGTACATTATCTCTACTCTGTCTATATAGAACAATAGATATATGTTAATTTGATGTTCCTGTAAACAGACACCTCCGAGATGAGAGGATTGACATATTGTAATGATGTGATGTGTTTACAGAACTTCTTATGCTTAAATAGCTACTTATTTAAATTATTACTCAATACTGGTACATGCCTGTGTCCTCGCTGCACAATTTATAAAGCTTAACAGTCACTCCACTACAATCATAGTGATGTATTTATTATTATGCATTTATCACTATATGAACAGAACACGACTTAAATAGTGCAATTACATCTTCATACATGTATATCTACAAACATGTTATTATAAATTCCAAAGTCTTTTCCTCACGGAGGGATAAATGTCAAAGTATGCATTTTTCACCAGGCTGTTCAAGTAATTTTTATGATTGACAATAAAAATTTGAAAAATTCAAAATTGTCCATTTATAGTATGTATTTGTAAACGCAAAAAATCACTGTTTGAAAAGTTTGTTTATTTTCTGCCTTAGTAGGATTTGTATTTCTAAAAAGCTTAAAATGTGGAATTAACTGTGGACAGCCTTAACATGGTATCAATGCACTTCTCATACAAATAAAATAAAATCAATCCAAAAAGCATTACAGTAAAACACGGTTATAGCGAACATGCTTATAATGAATTGGTGTTAACAGTGAAATGATATTCGTTCCCCGTGACTTAATTACATGTTGTAAACTTGTTATAATAACAAATTATAATGCTTATAATAAAACAAAATAGCCCTTCCCTGGCACTTCCTTATAAGCGTGTTTTACAGCATATTAATAAAGTTTGTTTTCACAACAAAAGATTTCAATGACATACTAGATAAAAGCTTTCAAATGCACAAATCTTATCAAGCAACATGTACATGCAGTTGTAACACTCCAAAAATAAATTTAAAATCATTAGATTTGTATTTACAATTTATCAAGTTGTGCAAATGATTTAATCATCAAATGTTAATCTCTCATAGCACTTATAGGTAGCAATAGCTAGGTCAAAGTATATCTTCTGGTATTACTTTAAGTTGAGTACCTGTCCATCCCATCCATAGGTCACCCAACTGCTATCACTTTCAATTAATACACATGTACATTGTATATTGTGTCCATCAACTTTTTAAATGGGAATGTTCATCAATACAATAATCTTATATAATATTATAAATTAAAAATGTTTTTGGTTTTACAAGAGTGCGTAGGTTTTGGTGCAATATTTACTGAAAAGTGAAATTGTGGATTTCAACTCAAAACATTATCAAATATACTGTTTGTATATAAAGTTACATACTTGATAAATTTATAGCACCTTCTTTCTTTAACACAACACTTGGCAGTAGTTAAGTTACTACACGTAGTATTATACTAGCATATGTAAAATGAATTACATGTATGTGATAAATTGACAATCTGGAAAAAATCCCTTTTTCCCCCAAAAATCTTCAATATTATGCCTTCAGATAAGTTCCATATTAATTATAATGTTAAAATAATAACACCCTTCTTTAAAATAACATATAAAATGTCCTCAATTAACACAGACAACAGGTATACATGTATTGCATATAATCACTATAAATGTATGTGTATCAAAACACATTTAAACATTTAAATACCAGAAAGATACCTGTACATGAAAATGCACACTCATTATTTATAGAGAAAATACAAAGTACATTGTACTACACTGTAGTTAGTTGATAGCATTATACACACTTATACAAGTCACGTTCATGTATGTAAACAAAAGCAATTATTAATTATGCATGGATATGAATAATGTAATGATTTTGAAACAAACTTGGCTAAAAAATAAAACTTGTTATTTGATTAAAAGGAGAAAGACATAACTAGTTTATAAATCAACAATCTCTTATAAAAAAAAAAATCAAAAATCCAAAACAATTATAAAACTGAGATATTAAATGGAAGAGATAGTGAATGAATCAAATACAGTCATGAACACTCCTTTGACTTTTTCTTAATTTCACTGATAAATATAATAATACATACATAATTATTCATAAACATATGATTATATGAGAAGTAGTCAAGATAAAACGGATCGATACAATTATCAAATAACGGCTACCAATTCTACCTCTATCCCACCAACTCCCCCCAAAAAATAGTTTAAAAAAATGTTAATTAAAAAAATGTGAGTGTAAACAAAAAAAACCCAACTGCATCATACAATATTAATTCAAGAAAAACAGTAAACCCATAATAGATTAGGACTGTGTACTTGCTGTAATCAAAATGGCAAAGAGTTGACAATAGACCGGTATATACATGGCACTAAAGAAATAAATAATAAAAAAACACATGGCAAAAAAAAATTAGTAAAATCACAGCAAAAGTATTCATGTCAAATTAAAATCTCAATTTTGATTTACAAACATTATGCGTATATGTACTAAACATCTTTGGTTATATATTTTGACCAAATGTATTCAATATATCAAAAAGCAATAGTTATCTTTCTTGAACAATTTCTTCTCAAATCAATTCAGGAAGACAGCTAGCTTCAACAAAACAAATAGGTTGAAAATAAAAAAGTAACTAATAAAAATAAACAAAACGAATCAAAAAGAAAACTAGTAATATACTTTTCGAGTAAAGGCTATACAGTTTTATCATAAGTCCTTCATTAAGAGGGCTGGATGGTTGTGGCCATTTTTAGACTGTATTTATTTTTCTTTAGATGAAGAGTTCTGTATAAAGATACAGGAAAAATATTCAAATATAAAAGCTTAGTAATATATATGAAATTTGTTGACCATCCAACCTCCTTAAATATCAACAAATAAAACACTTATAGTCTAACACACATTGTGTGAATATTAGGTTACTCAAAGCGGACCCTTTCATCGGACGCGGTGTCCACCTCTATCCTGGTGTAGGAGGGGATAGAGGTGGAGGGACAGGTGACCACGCGGATTGTGTTCGTGGACCCCACCCCCGAGGTCCATCCTGTCACCAGGACGATCATGTCGCCGCTGTTGATATATCCAATACGCCGCGCTATCGATATCCCGTGGTGAAGGCGGGCATCCACATCATCTGCCCACACTTGATCTTTCGAATCTGTTGTCAATGAAAATGACAGTTTTTTTACAATCAATATATACAATGTCATGTAACTTCTCGTGACCAGACACTGCACTTACGGCAACGATCTGATTTATATCTTATTCGTAGAACAGCTAGATATTTGAAGTGGGATAAGAATAAGATAGATCAACTTTCAGTATTTCTCCTCACTCGTTTTGATGACAAATGTCTTTTTGTTTATTGTGGTAGATAACAAAGTGATGATTTCTTTTGATTTCAATGTACTAGCATAATGTACTTGGTACACCTGTACAGGGGACATACCTGTGTGCAGAACTGGGAACACCCCCCTGTGGAGCTGCAGGGATTTGGCTGTATGCTTTGATCTGGTGATAGCTACAATCACACAATCAGGCCGGTACTTGGAAATCAGGGCTGCAGACCTGTTAAAGCACAAAAATATACAGGTAAACTAACCAACATATTCATTAATTGATAAAAGTTCCCATTATGTACATATATATGTATTATGTTCATCAGTTTGATCTACCGGTACTACCATACATTCAACTAAGTTATTACAACATGTATTTAACTGTGAATGAAACCTTTCAGATAAGAGCTAGGAGCCAAGTTTAATTATTTTAGGTCACTTATACATATACATTCAGGCCACACCAATATAATTTCTTGTTTGTTGGACATCCAATGAAAAAAAGTATGAGCGAGCAAGCGATAAAATAATGAAATTTTTTTTATTGTAGGCAAAAGTTTTTGGCAGTACATAAATTAATTTGTGCAGACAATTTGTGCGGATGGTTATATTATTTTTTTTACTTATTTCTGATTAATAAATTAAAGCTAATTAAAATACAAAATATAGAGTGGAAATAGAACAGAAAACAGCGCAGAATTGAGTGGATGCGGGAAATTAATAATAATATTATTTGTACAGTTTTATTATAATACGAGCGTGCAACGTCCTTCTAACAAGAAATTATATTGGTGTGGCCTCACATATTTTCATTTTCATTTTGGAAGTAAATAAATGTGCAAGTCACAATTCCTTGATTCTTAAATGCCTCATTTATCAAGTTAACAGAATTGAACAAATTAAAAACATAAAACTTGTTAGCAGTAGCCAGTAAGGACAATTCAATTGATGGTCATATCATTATTTATCTTTTGAGCCAATTGAGATCTACCATAGTGGCATTCTTTGGTAACTTACCTCCCACTAACAGTTACCACCATAATGGCCTTGGCGTGACATTTGTGGGCCGCCTCCACCGCTGCTATAGCGGTAGTGTGTGTGTTGTCAGTCACTCCAACTTTTTGCCTCAGAGCATAAAACAAATCCTCATTAAAAATGGCTGCCTCCGCCTCTGTGCAAACCTTAAAACGATACAATGAAAACCATATATTTTCAGCAGACGTCTTACCACATGAGTTAGATATCAATTCGAAGTCCTAATTGAGTTGGTTTAAAAAAAATTAAGCTAATTGCATGATATTTTTGGTCATCATACCGCACTCATTGTTTGCATGCTTCTCAATGGGTACTTTCCTCTTGCCGTTTCCCTTGACAACATGACACAGTCTGCTCCATCCAAGATTGCGTTGGCAACATCAGCAACTTCTGCTCGTGTGGCACGTGCATTATGCATCATGCTTCCTAACATCTAAACATAGAACCATGCATACATAATCATTTTGAAAAATACCCTAATATCATTAAAAACAAAATATCCAACTGAAACTTTCTCTCTGAATTCAGTTGCAATCTATGTTCTAAAATATAATCATTTATGGTTGCTTAAATACCAATCTTCTAATATGTTTACATTATCAGTATATTCAGTCAAATTTTAATGTCTTGAGCATCCATTTCTCAAATACTGTGGCTATGTTGAAGTGAACTCGAGGTCACAACCAAAGTTTTTTGTTATCATTTTACGGTAACCTCATTATTTTGAACCCTGTACATTAAATATTTTTAACACAATAGCGTGTCCTCAAATTGAGAGCGAGGATTAACTGTAAATGTTTTGTTGCATGTGGTATGTAATTCAAAAATTCAATAATATTGTTATGTTTAAAATCATGAACAAATTGCGAGCTCAATTGCAAATCCATCCGTTTATCATCAGCAATTAATTACCTTGCAAAGAAACTATGTCAAGAATAAGAGTTGGATTATGTGTACTTCATTAATGGCATAAGATACCCGTACATGTATTTTTAAATAAGGTTATACAGACCTGTTTAGCTTCTTTGACTTTGTCAGTATCATGAAGTTTATATTAAGATTGTAAAATTCAACATTTAATTCTAAAAAGTCTCTTTCCAAACTCTTTAATACTGTAGATTCCTTATCAAGGAATTAATATCCGCGTAATTATATGAAAAAAGTCACGTGACACCCGAGGCCATGATCACGTATATTTTTGGTGCTGGTGAGTTTGGTTTATTGAGGTGTTTTTCAATACAGAGTGGGATTCTATTTTGACTTATCGTGTGTCAAATAGTGTTTTGTATTGATATATACTGGAAAAAAGAGAGGAATTTTAACTTGGATTTGTTTGAAACATGGAAACACGAAACAAAGGAATATCCCAAAACAAGAGGCCCAGGGGCCACATCGCTCACCTGAGCAACAATTGCCTTAATTCTGATCAAATTAGCATTACAGTATCAAAATATCTTGACAACTGAGTACAGTAGATCTTGCTAAAAAAAAAATTGAAAATCTGCCAATTTTTATCAACCTCTTATTTTTTGGTAAATACCAAGCCCCTTTTGTTGTTGTACCTGTAAGAAGATTTGTCTCTATTCCTATATACCCCCCCCCTCCCCCCATTTCATGGCCCCATTTTTCTCTAGGGAATCATGGTTTCATCAGACTTAAATCTGCATAACCTTTGCTTTCACACTAAGTACTGAGTTTTGAACCGAACACTTTCCCAGAATAGTTTTAAAGATTTTCTCTTCATATTCCTATGTAAAAATTCAAACCGCCATCACGGTCCCGCCCTACCACTAGGGACTGTGATTTTGCAAACTTGAATTTACACTACCCGAGGATGCCTCTACACAAGTTTAAACCCTTTCTGGCCAAAAATTCCTTAAAAAAGATTTTTAAAGATTTTCTCTATATATTCCTAAGTAAAAATTCATCCCCCATTGTGGCCTCACCCTACCCCTGGACTATTATTTAAACAAACTTGAATCTATACGATCTGGGGATGCTTCCACTCAAATTTGGGCTTTCCTGGCCTAATAATTTTGAGAAGAAGACTTTTAAAGATTTTCTCTATCTATAAAAATTCATCCCCCATTGTGACCCCGCCCTACCCCCAGGGACCATGATTTGAACAAACTTGAATCTACACTTCCTAAGGATGGTTACATGCCAATTTGAGATTTCTTGGCCAAATATTTTTGAGAAGAAGATTTTTAAAAGATTTTCTCAATATATTCCTATGTAAAACTTGATCTCCCAATTGTGGCCCCACCCTACCCCCGGGGATCATGATTTGAACAAACTTGAATCTACACTACCTGAGGATGCTTTCATTTCAATTTGAACTTTTCTGGCCTAATAGTTTTTGAGAAGATTTTTAAAGATTTTAGTCTATATATTCTTATGTAAAACATGACCCCCCTATTGTGGCCCCACCCTACCCCCGGGAACCATGATTTGAACAAACTTGAATCTACACTATCTGAGCATGCTTCCACTCAAATTTGAGCTTTCCTGGCCTAATAGTTTTTTAGAAGACTTTGGCTCAGGTGAGCTAAAAAAGGTTAAATTTACAATGCAATAAGTTGTTAAAGTTAGTTTCTGGAAGAAGAGACTTTGAAAATTTTCTTAATAAATATTGACATTTTTTTTAGTTTTTTAATCTTTAGTTTTTAAGATCTGTGTACAAACATAGAATTGTGAGCAAATCTCTGTATCTTGCTTATAATTCGAAGCTTAACACTCAAATATGGTTAGTAAATAGAAATTGTAAACAATTATATAAAACACAAGAAACATGCACTATAACAAATAAAGAACACAATTTATTTTTTCGAAATGAATCATATATATACATGTAGATGTATATACCTACATATTTCCGACAGCGATATCAAACTCTATTTAAACTGAATAAACTCGAGAAAATGCCGAGCATCTCAACAAAACCTATTGCATTAATATACCATTACGCAAAATATAATGCCGAATTACCGATAGAATGAATTGTATTTCAGTACTTTTTTGATACATCAGATTTTGCTTAATTTGCGCAGGTAAACAGTTAACTGTTTGATTTACCGAAGTCTCTGTTTGATTTGATACGTAAACATAGGTAATCACAGATTACAAAGCTCACCGAGACGAGGCATCACCTTTCTGAGGAATCACCTTTATGAGACCACCTTTATCTTATTATTTGAAAATCATAGTTAATAATGATCTTGGATATACATGGATACTGTTTTGACACAATATCGTATAACAATATCATATGTTAAAAAATTGTATAATAATCATATGTTCATTTCATAGGGTATTATATGATACAATGTCTATCAATACAATAATATAAAATATGATATTGCATCCTATGATACCTACAATATATATCATATATAACAATAAAATACTGTAATAAATAATGATGAAATATGATATTGTAACGTATAATATGACATTGTTTCTTGTTATACATTATTGTATTTGATCACATAATACAATATCATAATAAATTATGACATTGATATTATATGATACAGTATAATAATATATGATACAATATTATATCACACAATACATCACAATATTGTAACATTGTAACATATAATATTATATTGTATTATATTATAATATGATATTGTATTGTATGATATTGTATATTTGAGACATGATAGGAAAGTGTATCATATGATACAAGAAAATTAGATACAGCATTGTATTATATCAATTGCTACATTACCATGTGCTATAGTACTATATTATATCATACAATATCATATTATACTATATTGTATTAAATGATGCAATATAACATTATACAATATCATATGATACATTTTCATATGATATAATAATATATTATATAAACCAATATATTATATTATCCAATATCGTATCATATGATACAATATATATTATATAATATCATATGATACAATATTGTATGTTGCAATATCATATGAAATAGCATGTGATAAAATGATATATTATACAATATCATATTATACAATATTGTATCATAATAAACAATTCTATACATAACAATATCATGATACAATATCATATCATAATGCACAAAAAAATTAATACAATATCATATCTTATCATATATCTTTTTACAATGATATATGATATAATATTGTATCATATAAAACAAAAGTGTATCATATCATACAATACTATATCATAGAAATCATATTATATCATTTTGCAACGAACACATCTATCAAGCAGGTTTGAGATAGGAGAATTTTTTAAGCATCTTTGATAATGGAGATCTGCATCTGAAGCTACCTCTGCGTTTCATTTATTATATAGTTAAATCAACTAAGCAAGCTATTATCTATAAAATATGTGACCTGTTCCAAAAAAACAAATCTCATCCAGCATCCGAAACCTACGCCTCAGATTCAGCATTCAAGCCTGCCAGGTGCATCAGTATCATAAGATGCATCATCCATGCAAGTTTGGTGAAGTTAGGACCAGTAATAACTAAGATATAATCATAAGAGAGCACCTGCTTCAAAAACACCAGCTCTTAAAACCTTAACCTCCCTCCAGCATCCGAAACCTATGGGTCAAATTCAGCATTCATGCCTGTCAGGTGCATCAGTATCATAAGACCCACCATCCATGCAAGTTTAGTAAAGTTAGGACAAGTAATAACTAAGATGTATTTTTTAGCATCCCTGATAATGGAGATCAGGCTCTGCATCTGAAAATTCCTCTGTGATTTATTCATATTACAGTTTAATCAACTATGCAAGTTTGAAATAGTACTATTATCTATAAAACATGTGACCTGTTCCAAAAAACTTAAACATATCCAGCATCTGAAACCTATGGCTCAGACTCAGCATTCAAGCCTGTCAGGTGCATCAGTATCATAAGGCACACCATCCATGGAAGTCTGGTGAAGTTAGGACAAGTGATAACTAAGATATAATCATCAGAGGGCACCTGTTTCAAAAACTTTAACCAGCTCAGAAAACCTTAACCTCCTCCAGCATCCGAAACCTATGGCTCAGATTCAGCATTCAAGCCTGTCTGGTGCATCAGTATCATAAGACGCACCATCCATGGAAGTCTGGTGAAGTTAAGACAAGTAGTAACTAAGATATAATCATCAGAGGGCACCTGCAACAAAAACTTTAACCCGCTCTAAAAACCTTAACCTCCTTCAGCATCTGTAACCTATGGCTCAGATTCAGCACCCAAGCCTGCCTGGTGCATCAGTATCATAAGACACACCATCAATGCAAGTTTGGTGAAGTACGGACCTGCAGTAACTTAGATATTGCTATCAAAGGGCACCTGCAACAAAAACTTTTACCTGGTCCAAAAACCTTAACCTCCTTCAGCATCCGAAACCTAAAGCTCAGATTCAGCACTCAAGCCTGTCTGGTGCATCAGTATCATAAGACACACCATCCATGCAAGTTTGGTGAAGTACGGACCTGCAGTAACTTAGATATTGCTATCAAAGGGCACCTGCAACAAAAACTTCAACCTGGTCCAACAACCTTAACCTCCTCCAGCATCTGAAATTTAGGACCCAGATTCAGCATCCAAGTCTTTCAAGTCCATAAGTAGGTCCAGATGCATCATCCATGCAAGTTTGGTGAAGATAGGACAAGTAATAGCTTAGATACAGGACCTGCAACAAAAACTTTAACCAGGTCCGGACGCCGACGCCGACGCCGACGCCGAGGGTATAGCATAAGCTCCCCCTAACTTCGTCTCGGTGAGCTAAAAATCACGAAATACAGACGATAGTTCCCAGGTTACAAAGCATAAATAATGAAAACGAAACGAAAATCAGAACAAGCTAACACCAACGTCATGTGTGAAAACTGTCAACGCATTGAAATATTTAGCCTCAATTTACATCACAAAATCGGCACAAATACATTTTGCATGTTTCAAAACTCTCCCTTCATTCGCGAACTGTTGCACAACAAGCAAATTCATCATAGTCAGATCGACCCTTTTTCGTATAATGTCATGGCTGCTTTAAACAAAGAACCTCGTTTTAGATGTATGGAATACGAGTCTTGGTAAAATGGGTACGCAAACGTGGGCCGTGGCAAAATAAAAGCCGGGGCAGATCGGCAATCGTCAATTCCAAATACGCATTTTTTTGCAGCAATATTTACAGCAAATACAAATATACTGGTCCATCAAATATCCTGAAATTTTAATGAGATTGGCAGATTAATAACTGCCAATCTTTTGTTTTTCCCAGGCCAAGTCTTGTCTACCCATTTTACCGAATGCCGAATCCGAAGCTATTAAACTGATTGAAACACGCCTTTCCTTTATTATTATTTTCGTAATAACTCAGATTTGAAACATAATTAGACCTTAATTTTTGCAATTTATATTTTCCTTCCCATAAGGATAATTTATGCTAAACAACGTTGAATTGGAATCAGTAGTTCTTGAAAAGAAGATTTTTTAAAATGCACCCCCCTTTTTTTACAGTTTCAAGGTTTTCTCCGCTTTGAATACAGATCTGACTTTTATTTCTGCAATTTATATTCGCCCTCCCATAAGGATGCTTTGTGCCAAATTTGGTTGAAATTGGATAAGCGGTTTTAGAGAAGAAGTTCAAAATGTAAAAAGTTTACAGACGGACAGACGGACAGACGGACGGACAGACGGACGGACGGACGGACGACGGACAAAAAGTGATCAGAATAGCTCACTTGAGCTTTCAGCTCAGGTGAGCTAAAAATACTGACAACAGTTCACCTAAAGCCAAGCAATGCGAAAATTTGGAAGAGCGTGACCAGGGTCTGTTAAATGACAAACTAAAAACCATATCAGACCAGGCCGAGTGTAATAACAACGAAATTACAACCTTGCACTCCGAAAAATGCTCAACATAGGCGTGAACTTGATCTCCTGCGGTCGGTTGTTATTAGAATGGACAGAAAACTGTCACACATGGATGATGACATAACTGATCTTCGCTCGAAATTGATGAAAGACAACATATTGATTCACAACTATCCTTATACCCAACAAGAGGACTTGGCAACAGCCAATGTTATAAAGCAATCACTAGGTGTCGATGTTGAGTTCGTCCGCATCCACAGAAATGGGGTCCGCCCACAATTCAAAGACAAACCGGTCACAATAAAAGCTAAATTAAATTATCGCAATAAATCATCTAATAAATCTAATAAAATTGTATCCCTTTAAAGTATAAAAATGTTGAATTAAGGATAACTTTTCTGTATTTGAGTATTTGTCAAGTAAAACATAATGAGATATATTTATCTGGATACTGTGGATTCCTAATTAAACGCGAGGAATTAATATCCATGTAAAATTGCGAGAAGCACCTTTTGCAGATTTTAAAATCTTGCAATTATTTTCCGAGAGTTGAAAACCTTAAGAAATAATGATAAAAGTTCCGCATTCACGATTTTATATTCTTGCGATTTGACTCAAATTGACTCAGAATTAAGAACTCGCGTAATATAAGGAATTTACAGTATTATTAATACATTAAAAATCTTTAAGAATTAAGTATGGTGAAATCGAAAGCATTAACAACTCAGCTAATTAAATGAAGATCACATTTTTTTTTTCCATATATATACATGTACCGGATTTACATGCCAATCCCTTTATACTATTTTTAGCCATCATACAGTGTACAGGCAAGACAATTTTTATTGATACATCACTGGCCTTATTCTCAATGATAGACAATGTCAGTCTATCTGAAGTCTAGCCAGCAGTAAACTTCCCTTAAATTTCTCTTTAAATAATAAGAGTCTTGATTAGTTCCTTCTTAATATTTCAAAATAGGTTTTTTTAATTACTGCTATAAAAAAAATGCTGACTTTTTTTTATTCAGTCTACATGCACTAATTATATTCACTCTCAAAATAACATTATCTAGATCCATAACTGTTCCAGCACAAAAAAAGAGGTCAAATATTGATAAAATATGAAACCTGATATTTTATTTTTGTGAAAAGACTCACAGCAATAAGGAAGTTGTAAATCCATATATTTGTTTACGTAAATCATACCATTCTTGGTCTTCTAACTGATTCAGAGTTGCGTTCATTTATGTCAAGGATGTGTTTATCCCGATCTTGTCATTACTGGATTTCGAATAAGTAAGTTACAAAAACCTCAAGACAGACTCAGTTCACTAGCTGACTAACACTGGTATTTTATGCTTTTATCTAGTATAAACCCTTGGTAACTCCTTGTCCACCAGTTTTTATTTTTCATAGATTTGGTATTTTGTCATGCCATATACATAAATACATGTAAGAAATTAATTTGTTACAAGGACGATATGGTCAATTTATCTAATTTGAATTATTCACTAGACCACCTGACCATTTCATGAATTTCACCACCACTAAATGACTTAAGAATCCCTTTTTCTTGTATTTCTGCACTTGCACAAAGTTAGGATAAGAAGAGAAGATAGTGTCAGTATTTTTCAGCTTTTACATTGTATGTAAGACAATATGGGTTGAAGGTCATACAGATATCAAACATAAAATGAAAATGTATGTAAAAATGTTGAATTGTTTATAACCATACAAAACTAAAAAAGTCACTTAGGTAATATTTGCGATTACAAAAATCTCCTCCCAAGTTTTTTTTATGGTTTTGATGAAAATATTTACAGAGCAAATTAAGGCTTCCTTTCCCAGTCTTTGCGAAATCATCAAAAAGTTATTGAAAATTAGAGAAATCAATGAAAAGTGTACGATTATTTGTCCATAATATGTCAGCTTGATTTCAATGAATTCCAAAACATTTTCAAACTATCTATCATAAAAGTTTGTAATTGACACTTGCATTTTATGAAATCATCATAAATTAATATGTTATGATTTATACTTTGTATAACTGTACATAATACATAACAAAAGATTATTCTGCAAAAATTTGAAAATATATGGATGTTACAGTAAAAATAGGGATCAAGCATAAATTTACCAGTATCTGGGGTTTTTTTTTTGGTATCCAATACCGGTACACAGATATATCTATCATAATTTCAATCGTTAAATTCTGAAATAGGTCTTTAAATATGAATATATTTGGTACAATATTGATAAATTTATCTTTCCATCAAAAACACTTTTGATACACTAAGCAGATAGATCTATACTCATGATAACTATGTATGTCATGAAATAAGTATGAAAAGAAAAGAAAAGTGGTAACGCATTATAATCTTTCAAATTGGTAACTGATTTGGAGAAAGACCAATTATCCAGCAGCCCCATATAGCATTACGCCTGAATTTATCGACAGGATTATAGAAGAAAATCTGATCAAAAAGTGATGAATTTCAAAGACCAAAAATAACTCGCTGATCCCCACAGAAGATATTGTGAACAATGTACAAAAGAGACAGCCTATAAATTGTTATACCTGAGTGGCACATATCACTGGTTTCCCAGCTTTGTTGGCTTTTCCAATCAACATTTTCTGGGCCAGAAAGACTTTTTCTGGTGAAATATGGATGCCCAGATTGCCTCGAGCTAGATAGAGTCCATCTGCTACCGCCATAATCTCATCAACTCTGGAAAAATAAATCCAGATTTTGCAAAATGTGTTAAATATTTTATCAGATTGGGAAATCACTCATTTCAGAATAACAAAATTGATGCATCTTGAAACAAATAAATTGCTTTTTGTCTTGATTGGATGGGGGCAAGATTAAAACAAATTTGAATCTTTTTTTTAATGTATTTAGCTTTATAGCTTTTCTTTTGACTCAGAGAGCTACAAATGTGTCAATTATACTCCTAATTTTGTTTCTTAAATGTTAAACATGTTAAACAAATATTGACCACACAGGTCAGGTGGCTGCTTACGTAATGGCGAATACACTGCTAATAAATTGTTTGATGTAAGGAATAGTGGTGAGAGAGGATAAATATTTCAATACATGGAAATAAAACTAAGAATAAGGGAATAAGGTATTATACACACGACTTTACAGTAATTGTTCATAAATGTACAATACTACAAGAGACATGAAAATAATTCACAGTGAACTCTCCTTAATTGCAACATCGACAGGTTTAAAACTGCTTTTATCATTTCTACCAATTTAAGTAATTGTTCATATATACTACATGTAAATATGTTCATCAGCACAATAACAATAGCTGCTGTGTTAGTGCATGGTAACAGTCTTGACACGGGTTGTGAAAGTGGAGCAATATATAGACATGGGAATAAAGTATTTGGTTGCATTATATATCATCAAATATTATTTTCTTGCTTGACATTATAGACAATTTTTTTGCCTTATAAATGTCATGTTGATAAAAAGTTCCTTTTTTTTAAGGAAAATTGATGCTAGTCTCACTACAATTGTAGATAGGTCAAAATGTCTGTATTGTTTATAATTCTTGTATCTGTGTCAATCAACACAGTTTGTGTAGAGTTTATTCAATGAGAAGAATACTCTATTAAGTCTGAGGTCAACTTATAAGTCAAACATATTACCAATACTCATTTAAGATGAGTCCAAAATGTCAGTAGTTTTGTGACAATTACATGCAGGGCTATTTTACATAGTTATAAGATTACAATACTTTGTAACTTTTCTCCCATTGTAAACAAGCATTCTGAGAGTATTGCATAAGCAATGCACGTCCCCTACCGGTTTGTATTATTCTATGAATGCTTCCAAGCACACAACTATTTCAGAGCTATTGTAAAATGTAAACGAGATATCATGCTTTAATTAGAGAAAAAAGAACTGAGGAAATTAAAACTATATGGTTGATATAGAAATTAAATACAAAATAGGTGAAGTAATACTCTTTATTTCATCTCCTGTAATTTCGCCAAGTCTATTCTGTATTCGCTGGTAAAAATTTGTGAAAACAATGCACTGTTATGCACAATATCATTTCTTACCGTCTTCTGTACCCCGAAGCAAACCAAACAGTTAAACAGCCCAACCCGACAACGAACCCGATTGTAATAATACAAAAAAAAACCCTGCCGATTAAATTTACAACACAATGTTTAACATTTTTTTACAGAATTTATTTTTTTGTTAGATATGATAAAAGGAGTGGTACAAGTAACGCACGGTATTATTACTGACTACATACTGGCCTCGTTTATTCAATACACTCCGAACCCGATAACGAACCCGAACATTAAAAAATTGGAATATAAAAAATTATTTTTCTCGAAAATATGTCAATCAGACGCTACAAAAGTGTTAACTTGATCTGTAGTTTGACATTTTGAAGCTGTTCAGCAAGTTTCATATTATTCCTCAAATGCATAAAGAAAAAAAGTGTGGAAAACTGAAGTGGGACAGACAGACGGACTGACGGATGGACACACAGACGGACGGATGGATGGACGGACAGACGGACTGATGGACGCAGAGGAAAGCTATAGTCCCCTCCGGTGAAACCGGTAGGGGACTAATAAACACTCTTGCAGTACATATTGTATAACATACATTTAGTTTACCAGATCTTTTGGTGATCTCTTAATGACATTTTAAAATTTACTTAATTTCAACTTAAAATCAACAAATTAGAGCAGTTTCTGATCAATGCATGACCAACTAACAAGTATAGTAAAACTCATTTCGTACGAACACGGATGTAGCGAATTTTCGGATAAAGCAAAGTTTTTTGGAATCCCCAGCAAAATTCTTAGCAGATCTTTGCAAAATTTTACGGTTATAACGAATTCGGATATAACGAATGAACAGATATAGCGAACTGATTTTGAGTCCCATAGAGGTGAATAATATCGAAATTTAACACATTTATAACGAATTTCTTTACAGTTTAAAAAAGTTTTGCACTACCAATTAATAAAAGAGTTTGAATGAATTTATTTTCAGAAAATTTTTTCAATTCACAATCAGATTATTTAAGGTATCAAAGAAATGAATTTTTATTTTAAGCCTCAATTAACAAAAATTAAAGTCTGGTTAAAGAAAACATGTATATAGTAAATTCGCTATAGATATTATTACGAATTCGTTATACAGATATAACGAATTACGGATATAATGATGTAATTCCATTAGTCCCTAGGACTTCGCTATTACCGAGTTTTACTGTACATGACCATAAAATAGACAGTTTTTTGGATGTTAATTGGCCATGACAGATCCAAGTACCAGCTCCCAAAAAAATGGAATTCGGACTAAGAAGTGATATGTATATGAGTCAACAATAGAATCGGTAATTAAAAACTATGAAAAAAAAATTAAAGGCTAATAATCAACTTTTCCAAAAATAATATTGCATTTTCATTTATAGCATCAAAGAACAGTATTTCCTTGCATTTCATGACTATCCTATATATTAGCAGTTCTTGCAAGTCATCATTTTTGTAAGCTGATACAACATCTGTTTTTTTCATTTTCATTTTCTACCTCAATGTTGTAACAAATAAAATCAATCAAGTTTTACCTTTAACTTGACATATTGAGATTACTGTAAATGAGATACAATTCAAGATTTCTTCAAAAAATATTGAAAGAGTCCAGAATTATCTACAAAAAGAGTACACCACAGAAATAACAGTATTTCCCAATACAGACTGTACCACAGACATAACAGTATTTTCCAATACAGACCGCATTTTTAAAGATTTTTCTCTACATATTCCTATGTAAAAATTTGAACGCTAGTGTTGTCCCATCCTACCCCGTGGAACATGTTTTGAACAATCATGAATCTACACTACCTGAGGATGCTTCCACAAAAGTTTCAGCTTTTTAGACCAATTGGCTTTTGAAAAGAAGATGTTTACAACAATTCTCTGTATTCATTCCTATGCAAAAATTTAACCCCAACATGTGGCCCCACTCTACCCTTGGGGATCATTATTTCAACAAATTTGAGTTTACAGTATATAAGAATGCTTCCACACATTTTTCAGCTTTTCCAGCAAATTGATCTTTTATGATGAAGATTTTCTCTATATTCCTCTGTAAAAATTTAATCCCCTTCCCAAGCAGGATCCCACCCTTGCCATGGGGATCATGATTTGAACAATCTTGAATTTACACCACCTGAGTTTCAACTTTTCTGGATAAATGGTTTTTAAGAAGAAGATATTCAAAAGATATTGACAATTTTTCAATAATTCTTAATTCTCTTCCTTTGAAAGAGGGGGTGGCCCCTCATTTAACAAACTTGAATCCCCTTTACCTAAGGATAAGCTGTGACAAGTTCAATTGAAAATCGGCCTATTGGTTCTGGAGAAAGAGTCAAGGATGTAAAAATTTACAAAAGACAGACAGATGGGGGCAGGACAATGGTGATAAGAATAGCTCACTAGAACTTTCAGCTCAGGTGAGCTATAAAACAGAAAGCAATGTCATCTGAGTTACTAATTAAGTGAGCTACCAAATTAAATGCATGACTTGCTGACCTTCTAATCGCTGTTTGGGTCTCAATTTTTGCCAGGATCTTCATTGATTTAGATCTCGCCTTCAAAAACTTTCTCACTTCTTCCACCATTTCAGGGCTACAAATCCATGAAGCAAATACCATGTCCAGCTACCAATAAAATGATTATGACAATTAATTTTCAAATTACTGGAAACCTAAATCCTTATTTTTCTTTCTATATATTCATCTTTGATAAAAAAAAAAATTTGCTTTCCTGTACAGTGCAAGTCCTCTCATCACACCAAATGTTGTACCTTGGCAATTTTTGCATTGCGAAATATAACACAGAGTTCATATAATTTTAACCTTATTTAATCAAGTTTACAGCTGTAATATTAAATACCTGGAACTGTCCAAGAACACAATGAGCATGTGTGTATTCACAGGCTATGTATGGGTAGTACAGTGTCATTAAATTAGGGGGCAAAAGAGCCCAATAGACTATAACAAGATGTGTCCTCAATGGTGACAAAGTTCAATGGATGTAAATTTGACCTTAAGCCTTTAACATCTATACATTACAATGACACTTTACAAACAAACCAAAATCAGGATGTCCTTTATCTTTGATCTCAGATAAACACAGCTAATTAAGCCAACTTACATCGTGATCGACGGCAAACTGCAGATCTTTTTTGTCTTTCTCCGACAGCTCCGCCTCTCTCATGACCATATTAGGGATTGTCCACATCATGTGACTTCCCAAATCTCCTGGTTCCTCCACCTCGCAATCCACATAATCCTCACCTATCAAAACAAAGAGACTCTGAATTTCTTTGAAGAGAGTATAGAATTACATCCTACAGGAGAGTATAGAATTACGGCCTACATACAGAATATACAAATTGTTCTCAGACTTATTATAGATGACACACCTTTCTCTTTGATGACGAAAGTGAGAGGACCATCCTCAATGATCACTGTGCTGCCAGTTTTGATTTGAGAGAACACCAAAGCTGCATCGATAAACATGACACTCTCGTTTCCATTGTCACGGTATTGCTCATCAATGGAAAATCTCATTTTATCACCAGTTTTCAGTTTTAACTCCTGATCAAGACCTACTTCCTGAAAAAAATTATTACAAAAAAAAAAGTTCAATGGTCTCCAATTTCCAAAGAAGTGTCTGATTTTAAATTCAAAGCAAAATTTTATTTCTTATTTTCATCTTTTTTGATCATCCTTAAGTTAATGTGTGTCAACAAAGCAAGAGGCAGAAAGTCCTTTTTGAAAGTCACCTGAATTTGATACAACAATGAGCATGTGTATATGTGCAGGGAAGGTTGTGGTAAGGCAAAGAAAATTTACCGGGTATATGGTAATTCACATGCCTTAATAATTGATTAGAGTTGTCTTACATGTACTGATCATCCATTTTCAAATTTATAAGAATTCAAAAGAGTAGAGAAATACATGTACATTCAAAAGAATAAATGCATTTCCACCAAATGACTATCAAAGCAAATCCAAGCACAGAAACCACTGTAACAGTATTCATGAGTTTCATCATTTTGGTACAGGACTCCTTGCTCATCATTATCTACCGGTAAAACTCATTTTTTTCCTACAAGATGCATATGCTTGCAGCCCCCTCCCCCCCCCCCCCACCTCACAATTTGTTTATCTTAGGAAATGAAAGGTCATCAAATGATTCAAGATTGATATCATGCTCTCCATACAGAGAGTCACAATTAACTATAAGGACTATTTCAGTAAAATGAAATTGAAAATGTTCTTAAGTTTACTAGCAACACATGCTACAGATAAATATGAATAGCTGCAAAAGATCACCTGAGTAACCAATTCATGAAGAGCATTCATTATTTTCAACCAAGGGTTCAGGTAAACTCTAATGATAAGAACCATCATTCTAAATTTCAAGGGTAAACTAAATCTATTATTCCAATGCAACTCAAAGAAGAATCTTCATCTGATTTTAAATAAATGATAATTATATTTTCAATAAAAGTACCTTTACAAGTGAGCCAACTCTTATTCCTGTACCAGTAATGTCAATACCAATTCCTACTTGGATGGGGATCTCCAGACTTGCCTCTGCCTCTCGAATCTTCTTTACAACTCCATTGAAGTACTGAAACAGAAAATAGGAAGTTCATGAAAACCCATACAGTCACATGGACTTTTCTTGAGGGCGCTATTCTTTGTTAATTAAAAGGTGCCGTATCTTCTCAACCATAAAGACTTTTATCACAAATAACAAAATCTACAATTACCTAATTTGATCAAAAGCAATAATTTGGATTTCATAGAAATAAAACACTAATGAGAGTGAATGTACATGGACAACCCTGTCAACTTCAATAGTACCAGGTACATGTACTTGAACTACCAGAAGTCTATTGCAAGACTCAAAATACCCTGATACATGATTTCAATCAATTTTGTTGACCAATGAAAATTATTGGTTCAGACTCACCTCATGTGTTCTATATGCTAGATTCAGACGACAAATTGTCATGCCTGCCTTCATCATTTCCCGCAGAGTTTCTACAGAATCGCAAGCTAGACCTGGAATAAAAATAAGAACTAATAGTGTTAAAATACATTGAATTAGTATTTAAGATTCCAACTTATAAATATTTTGCCACTTCAAACAGTCACATTTCACTAGTTCATGGATCTTTCCATTTTCTTTGAAAATTTCAACACATTTAACAGTATCTGAATATGGCTGCCTTAAACACTTCATAAAAGTTGAAATACAAAAGGAGAGATTTACCAGTACATGAAAATGCCATAGTGAAAAATATTGAACTTGATGAAAAAACAGCCATTATATATGCCTAAAAACAAAAGGTCAACATGTTTTCTTTTGTAATGACAATACCATAATGTCGCGTGTATAACACACACTTTTTTTCAGCCAAAATTTGATCAAAAGTGGGGGTGCGTGTTGTACATAAGACAAAAAATTACCCCATTTTTTCAAGCCGTGATTCTTGATACCACGGGAGTAGTGACTGCCAATATAGCCTGTTAAGCAAGTTGTGTGAGTGTATACTACATTAACTGCATCAGAAATACCTTATTCTTAGTTTTATTTCCATGAAATATTTATCCTTTCTCAACACTATTTCTTGCATCAAACAAGTTTAAATATCGCCAGTGTATTCGCCATTACGTAAGCAGCCACCTGTTGACTGGGCCCGTGGTCAGTGTTTGTTTAATAATTTCCGGTGTCAGAGGCATGCACCTGTCTTGTGTCGGACTACACAGGGCGTTTTCAATTGCATGAAGATTAGCGATTATTCTGATTTTATTAAACTTGATTACTTCATGTCCAGTTATGCAGTTATTACTTTTAAGCACTAAGCTCGGTTGCCGTTCTTCTCTACATATGATGATCTTCAACGTCTCCACTGTTATATAAGAAACTTTTTACGAAGTGTCAAATGATATTTGATACCGCTCACGTAAATCATGCCGTCCCTTTAAGTAAAATTGTAAGAACTTTGACTTTAATATCGCTTGTGCCATGTTCCGATCACAAAATTACAGTAATTGCGCTTGGGTTATAATATATATCATTGAACATCGATAGCTATTTGGAAAAATGGCCGCTATTGATTTTCATCCCTGTGCTATGTTCCCATCACAAAATTAAAGAAACTGCACGTGGATTATAAAATTATTTTAAAACATCGATAGTTTTAGGGGAAATGGTGCCCATTGATTTCGCCATTTTTGGGGTGCGTGTTATACATAGGACCTGCTGTTTTTTTCGCCATTTTTTGGTCAACTTTGGGGGGTGCGTATTATACACGAGTGCGTATTATACACGATACATTACGGTACTTAAAAGACAGAAACATTGATGAAGACATGCCCCTTTTCTACGCATAAATACATTTTAAAAGCTAAAATCCTGACATTCCAATACATAAAAGAAATTTTTCAAAGATACTCTAATTAGAAAATTTCTTCTAGGGCATTAACCCAAACTGTTTGGGCAAAAAAAAACAATGAAGTGGTTCTCATGCACATTTGCATTAGGTCATTTGCTGCCAAATTGAATAATTTTGTTGCCATAATGGAAAAAAAAAACACTCACATTTGGGATGGCCATTAAACTTAGGGTCTGTGGGGTGACTGTAAATAAAGATATTTTTTCTTAGGCCTCACCTATAGTTCCGATGATACTGGTGAGTCTGGCTTGGTGTCCAGGCTGGTCAATCTCCAGTTTACACATGTGCTCCAGGCGCGTGTGTGACATTTGACTTCTGGACAACATTATTGGAGATTGTTCACCTCACAGTCAGACTTATATTGAAACCTGCATGTATAAGAACATTGATGTTCATTGTTGAAAACAGTGGGGCTGGGATAATGCATCAAAGTACTGATAATATCAATATACCTGTAATATGCAGACAACACACGCATCAGTACATGAATATAAACAGATACGAAAAAAAATCAATTTCAATCTTTTATTTATTATATTCTTTAATTTCATTTAATGGGAAATCTTATCCAAATTTAGATTGAATTCTGAGCATACAGTGCATTCAAAATAGCAACCATGTCAGAAGTGTCAGAGAAGGAGTGATGAATCCTTACTGCCAGACTGTATTTCCCCTGGAACTAGTAAGAAAATTAGTGTCATGATCTGGGGATGTATGATGTATCATGGCGTTGGCGCTGTAGACTGCTTTTAACAAGTTGACACAAATGCTCCATAACAATACCTCACCAACAATGGTCTAACCAAACCGCTTATGGATATTCTTAATTAAGAATTCTATACACTGTATTTCTACAATTTTCATGATGATGATACCTGGTTCTATGACATGAATGCTTTCGTACATTAGCAACTTTTTACTCCCTGTACAGACAAACATTATGTTCATATAAATAGAGCATTTATTTTTACTCTCGGTGACGTCTTAATTCATATTAAATTTTTTGCAATATTTCTTTTCCAATAACTGCCAGTTGATATGTTATCAAGTTATATATTACTCTCTAGAGTGCATATAACCCATAATTTCATTGGATCAAGATGAAGATGCAAGGGGTGAAATATCTGGTTATTTGCTAGATAACATTGTTGTATCAGTGAGTTTTTGTTATGAGATATGTCAAGGGTTTATGGAGATTGGAGTGGACTAATACCCATGGCTAGTAAGGCTGTGTCTATAATCACTATAATCAAAAGATACTATTGTCGACGGATCTTAATTTTTCTTCTCATGGAATTAAAAGATACAAATTGAAACTTAGTCTTACTCGTTTGATCGCCAAGTCTGTCAATTAAATAATTTGGCACTGACTACCGGTATCAAAAAAAACATTCATCTATCGGCATTAATAAAGATGTTTATTGGTGAATAATTAAGAATAAATAATCAAATTACGTCAAATCTTGTGTTCACGATTTACAGGTATAAGACCTATCATATTTCTTTGAGATGTTTCACGAGCGGATACCAGAAGAGAAACAAGGAGAGACAACTCTGGTAAATGCGCAGCTTGTAGAATTATTGTGCGTTTAAGCAGCTGATCGGAGAAGTTATACAAACGTATGTTGAATGAATGTTGGAGTGTAGTATAATTGCAATTACATTGCATGAAACATTCTGATAAATTTTCAGTCAATCCCATTGAAAATTTTCTCAACAAAAGACAAGATTTTGCACATGTTGCATGCGATTATTCCTGCATTAATTCATTTCAACGATTGACAATTTGCTTTACCTAGTACTGCATATATAAATACAATATTTTTCTAGATCATAAGAAAAACTCTGTTGAAAGCATTTAACACCCCGTGTTTACAATAGAGCCCGTTTCCTTCAGGGCTTTACACCTTTATCAAGTAGGCTACACCCAAACCTGAACTTACTAGAGGTAAATCGTCCATTTGAAATCCTCTGCCTTTATATTCAGCTTAAGAGTAATATTGAGCGCACCCATGGATATATCAGCCTAGCTATCATAACAAATGTCATTTTGGGGACTTGTGAAAAATCTAATATTGCATAAATCATGATTTCAGAGTGAAGTCCACATAAACTTCTTAATTGGTCATTAGAACAAGTCTTTTTCTGAAATAAATGCCATCAAAGAAGTACACAGTGCAGATCGGTGGATCCAACTGTGCCTGTTTCTAATGACTCTCAGAGTGAAAATGTGAAGGTGTTATTGGCTTCGCCCTCTACATGACACACCGTAAACCTTAAAGAGACAGTACAGCTGAAAACACATGTGAATAACCTCAGATTTACCTGTTGTATTGTTAGGAAATAAGAAATAACGTTTATTGTAATAGTTGAAATACATGAAAATCCCTTTCACATATTTAATTAAGGTAATTATGAGCTTCCGGAAATTCAAGGGCCGTACAAACCGGAATAATCTTATATATAATATCGTTTATTTGTACCACATGGACTTTGATTGACAGTAATTGACACGTGCTGAAAACTACAAGATCTTCGTCCCACTACGGCCATCATGGAAAACGAGGTTAAAGCGATTCTCTAAATGAAACACATCCTAATTACTCGATAATTTATCAATGGTTTGCCAATTTAGGTTCATTTTAAAATGAATAGACACAAATATGTCAAATAACCCCTCAAGGAGCCTTATTTATAAAAATAGATTTAGGTTGTAGCAACTCTTATGATAAACACGCAAAATACTCGCTTACAAAATAATAATTGTGGTTGTTTAAAAAACTTTGAACAGTTATTACCTATGAGAAGTAGAAAAGACATATTTTTATCAACAAACCTGTCCAGGAGATTCTTTGCGAGCCCTGCATGTGTTTTGTTTACAGTAAATACGCATGCGTAATATAGTATAGAAGGCTGAACCCTGAACACGTTGCGATGTATTTATGTGATAGGTTATACGTAATTATTAATTTTAATAAAATAATTTGATTTATTGCATGGAGAACTTTGTAATTTTCTGAAAGTTTATTCAATCATTAGTAGTACAAAAATACCAAAACCGATTAGGAAAAATTTTTAAGTCGGTTTTTAGATAAAATGCGCCGTACTGTCTCTTTAGATGGTTTTACATGTATACGAGAGCGTAAAATATTTTATTTTTATTCATTTTTCGTCACATTGATGTACCCACTTGGTAAACCATGCTTTATTATTTGTGTGTATTTAATTCAATTTATGCTGCGCTCGCCCTAACGATCGCAAAATAAAAAAAAGCATATTCCATTGCAATGCTAATAGCGAGCAAAGCGTGCTCTCAGAAGCAGTGTGCGTGGGAAAAGGAACGAGCTAAAACCTACAGTTTCAAACAAAATTTTTTGTCTATGTCCCATAATGCTCTCTAATGTTTTCACCCGTGGTGCTATGCCAAAAATGGCTGACTTTTAACTCGTAATTTACGGTGTCTTAAGGTTTGAAGACACATTCAGAGTACCGCATATGCTTTGGTGAGACTCAAGAGATTTGTTACTTGTTTCCATACCTTCGTACTGAGTCGGGATACATAAACAAAGACAAACGAAGTCATGGATGACGTCAAAGTGCTCTCGCGCTACATTTCCCGCGATAAATTTAGAGGTGGATCAAACATCTGTAATGCGTGTACTAGCTATTTCAGTATAGACTATTAGACTACGATACCTGACTCATTGACATATGATTTGTTTTCATTTATTTTAATATAGAGATTATATAAAAACAAGTATATACTAGCAAGAGCCAACTTTACTGTCATATCGATCCATTTTTAAGCTAATTGTGCATGCATGTACAGTAGGCAGGTAAGTATATGAGTAGGGAGGAAATCATAAACAATTGGACATTTTGAACTAAATAAAAAAGGAATTAAGAGAAAAAATAAACAGTTAAAAAAATTTATGTAGATATTGCATATAGTCAAACCATTAAATTTAAAAGTAGGAAATTACATATGCACCTACAAACAGGGACCGGGCACACACACTCTCTCCCTCTCTCTCTCAGGAGAGGGTAGGGGGTTGCGCTGTATGTATCATAACCATTAAAATTAGTACCTTTGGCAGAGTTCTTGAAATCTTTTTTCCACTGTCAGTCATTTGGACTGACAACCATCAGGAGTTTGTCAGTCCAGACTGATTTCTGTCAGTTCAAACATTTTCAATAGAAAGATGAAAAAACTACATGTACGATGTATATTTGCCTTCTTATTTCTCTCATTTTTACCTTAATTATTCTGATTTCTCCTAACTTTCACATTCTGGCCCCTGATAACATTCTTATTTATCACTTCATTTATTATTTTTATTTCCTTCCCTCTGTCATTATCAACTTTCTTCTTGTTCTCTCTTTCTCATTCTCTTTCTGCACATCTCATATGTAACTAGGGCTCGGTTGTCAGATAGCGGAGTTCTTATTATTTCCCGAAAAAAATTATAAATGATTACATTGGGATTTTTGTGTGTGTTTTTCTGTGTATTCCAATAAAAACATTCACTGAAAACCCTGTTTCGGTGTATGCAATGTACATTGAAAAAACGTACCGAGACAACACTCGCCATCTTTGATTTATATAGGGCCCTCAGTTCACGCTATGTTTTAAACAAGTTCTCCAATTTGCCCCATGATTTCTGACGAAATCTAGGTTGGAAAATGATTGAAAGACTTATTCCTATTGCCTGACTACATCTGTTAGCTGCATTATAAACGCACCGTTTCAATATGTACGAAATACTCGCCAAACTTATCGAAAGCAACGGAAGTAATAATTACTGAGGTGTTCCGAAAATGTATGATAAGTCTAGAGAGAGCGAAAAAACTCCTCTAGATTTATCCTATGCGTTCGGATCTCCTCAGTGATTACACAGAGGCTAGAGTTTTCATCATATTTCTGTTGCTTTTGTTAGAAAATTAGTTATATTTTCGCAAGTTACTCGGTCCATATCTATCGGTCATTTGGACTGACAGGCAACCTCAAGTAATCGGTCCTTGGTTATTTTTATCGGTCTTGCCGACAGGACCGAAAGATTTCAAGAACTCTGCTTTGGTATACTTATTGTAGAGCAATACTCTCTCAAAAATTCTTTGACGTTCGTTGATACCTAAATAACACTAGGTTGACAATGATGCAAGGTATGTGTAATTCTTGCTGCGCTCGCCAGAACAGTAGCACCGTAAAACATATCAGGATGTTTGATTCTATTAGTATTATTATAAGACGCAATTTATACTGCTATAAATGAATAGTAATAGTATGCTTATGAATGGAGAGAATTGCAAAGTTGTTTCACAGAGTCATGTACTCAATGCATTTTTTAATCAGTAAATACAAGTGTGCAGCTACTGCAGTTACAAACCTTAAAATAGCTTTGGTTTTGGCTTGGTCACACTCAGCACTGACTGCACTCAGATTTTCCACTGATCTTCCGACTGTACAATTATCGCATACCGAACCCGAAGTAATTTGTTCATTTAACGAGGCCGAGTCTAATTATTTCTACCGTAGATATTCTGACGAAATAGCATGCATGTAGTTTTACTTCTACATCAATTATTTTCAGATAAAAAAAAAATCATTTATCACCCCGATTTCCTAAGGGTCGTTTCGAAAGTATTCATATTTTACCATTGGAAATATGGAAATTTGTTGATTTGAAAAGCTAGCGCTTTTAAAATTTCAAGGTTTTATTTTTTTGTATGTCTGCCCTATGGACGTCTTTTTCATTTAAATACATTAAAGCTATTGTAAAAAGTCACCAAACGATAAACCAAAAAACATGTTATGGTATGGACACTTTGAGATATCAATGTGAAATTTCATCATACTGATTAACCGGTTTAAACCAATTGTGCTACGCTGATAAGTGGTTAACATCATCGAAAGACAAAACTTTCTCCAATCTGACAATAACATACACATACTTACATGTAAACTCTCTCCATCTCTCTCTCTCTCTCTCTCTCTCTCTCTCTCTCTCTCTCTCTCTCTCTCTCTCTCTCTCTCTCTCTCTCTCTCTCTCTCTCTCTCCATTGCAGATATATGCATGAACTCTTTATCATGCATGCTCAATCATAATGTCATCGTTTGAAATCCATCCTTCCTTTGAAATCATATTTATTTATTAATTTTAATTTCAAACACCCACTCCCATACAGCAGGAACCTGTAGATCTTTACCATCCATCAGATCAGAGTCCTGTAATATCTTGTTGATTGGGAAGTCTATTGATCAAAACCAATAAAGAATAGCTATTTTGAACTCGACACTTGTAATTAAGCATTGAATGCTTATTTTTATATAGATTATAAGCATAGAATGCTTATTTTGGGATGTCGTCGGTCCTATAAGGCAGTGCAGACAAATTGGAAACCGCGCGGTAGGTATGATAATCTGTCTACACAGCATTGGTGTGTTATAGAGCACACACGACTAAAAATGTGCCAAAAACTTTGTCGAGAATTTTTTTTTAACGAATAGATATGATTTTACGATTATTTTTCATAAGTTCATACATATCCAATTGGTTGAAAAGTGTAAATACAGCAATTATAAAATATTATTAGTAAAGTACTGTAACGAATTAAAGAAACAGAAAAATCAGTTGACTGGGTCATCATATTTTGGCTGTAGTCTAGAGGTTTTTAAACATCTTGTAACTGATATATCTTCTCATCAATAGCACAGATAAAATAAGACAATTCCAATTAAAATCATTTAAAGTTAACCAAATCTGACAATAGATACTCATGGTGCTCGGTCTTCTTATTATTTATGGTTTGTTCTGCTGGTTAAAATTTGTGGAGATATATACAATTTTGAAAGTCCCCACCCCTCATCTACGGGCACAACACACCCAAGAGCCCAGTTTGAGAGTGCGCGAAATTATACCATTTTCACGCCCCGAGTTAACTGGTTTCGAACGCTAGCACAAACAAACCCTTCTAAAGCTAATAAACATGTACATAGAGGAAATCCGCGAGGATCCTCTTTCTATTTCCAGTCTTCATGTACTCCTAGCTCGGGTACCACCCGGTGGTACTCCTTCATCCAAAGTCTGATTGAATCTGAAACCTTATCAGCCAACTTTCCTGTTTCATGCATTGTTCTCATACCGGTGTTGTATAGCAGTTTTTCCCCCATAGTAGCTTTTCCCCCCGGAAAACCTACTATATAGTAGCCTTTCCCCCCGGGGGGGAAAGCTACTATATAGTACCTTTTCCCCCATACTAGGGTTTCTCCCTCACGTTTTTGGTTCAGATTTTATAAAAAATATTTATGGAAATCCAGTAAGGATTAAAATCAATGTTTCTACACTCCCAGGTTGCATACATGTACATATCTGCATTCATCTGTACAGGTTAAGTTTCGTTTTGCCGATTTATAATTTTTATAGACAATGCTGAAAGTTGAACATGTGTGTAATGGAATTACACATAGAACTTAATTTAGGTAATTTATTGAAAAAAAGTTTTACAAGTTATACACTTGTATGCATAATGCTGTGTTCTGAAATTGTATTAAACGAGAATGTTTTAAGAATTTCTTGATAAATTTATCAGACTGTTTGTCTGTTTGTGAGAATTTCATCCAGGCTAAACCTCTGTTTTAGAGAAATTTTGTTTCCGATGTTTCAGAGCCCGATTTTTAAAATCCTATTATAATAATTATAGTGCATATTCTTTAGGGTCCAATGTCTCATAAACTAGTGATGACCATATCACCATTTTTTTATAGTGGCAGTGGTTTACCACTTGAAGATGAGTCTGAAAATTTCAGCCCTCAGGGTAGGGGCCCTTGATGTTTCAGGGCCCTATGTTTAAAACCCCATTATTATGATTGAATAGTGTTCTATAAGTGGGGACCCGAATCTCAAATTCTAGAGATGACCAATTAACCATATTTTCACAGTGGTAGTGGTATACCACTAGTAGATGACACAAAAAGTTTAAGCCCCCATGCAGGGTAGGAGCCTTTGTTGTTTTCGAGCCCGATGTTTAAAATCCAGTTATAAAGAATATGTATTTTTTAGGGCCCCATATCTCAAAAACTCTAGATAACCACATGCACATATTTTTACGGTCATTTAAAAGTAAAAACATCATTTAAAAATACACAATCACTCATAAAATGTTTACATCATAATATCTCGCGTTTCGTAGAAATGTGCTTAAAAATATGAATATGCGTAACTTTAAAACGAAATGGTAAACACTAACTTTACACATGCTTTTAATACATAATTAAAATACCCCTTACCCATGATTTAGAACCCCATCAATCAAAGTAAAACTAAAACATTTCAGTTTCTCATTATATCATTGCACCCTGTCTTCCGTTTGATATTTAGAAGAAGAAATATATAATTGTTTTTAAGATCGTCAATTCTAACGGTATTAATTTAAATTTGATAGCCTTTTGGACGAAGGGAGTAATACATTTCCACTTTTTATTCCCTTCCTCTACAAAATTAAGTCAAGATTGGTCAGTTAGTTCCCTGGGAGAAGCTTGTACATTGATGGTAATACATTGGAAAATCAAATTTCCAAACCGGCGTATTTTCACTCAAATGTGTTCTTACGTGTTCATAACGTCGAAGTCAAAACTGTAGATAAGCATCGATTAGGTGAAAAAGATTCGAGTTATTCCAAAATCCGTGTAAAAGTTGTTCCAAAAAGGGGTGAGAACAGGTGAAATAAACGATGATGACACATGCATGTTATGAAGGCGCATCCCTTAGTTCATATTTGGAGTTGAAAAAAATAAATGCCATGGTTATCCTTTTTTGTGAGAAATTAATATCATATCAGTTATTGCAAATTATTGTCACGAATGATCCGCGATAAACATGGCCGGAAAGTAAAAATGGGGGAAAATCCACTATATAGTAGGTTTTCCGTGGGGGTAATCTGGCTATAAAAAGGGGGAAAGCCCACTATATAGTCAGCTTTCCGTGGGAGAAAAACTGCTATATAGCCATTTTTCCGGGGGGAAGAACTGCTATATAGCCATTTTTCCGGGGGGAAAGATGGCTAGGGGGAAAAGGCACTATATAACACCGGTAAGTTCTTGGATTCATACTGCCAACATGAAAATGTATGTACTTACCTACAGTGTATCCTACTTTGCAATGTTGAATTGATACTTAATTTGTTGAGCTTAATAACTCAAGCTAAACATCTTTTGAATTCCTTTAAGCCAAGGTTCGAAATATTTTGATTTAAGTTGACGTACTCTCTATAAAATATATATGACATATATTTTGCACAATTTTTAGTGTTTTGAAACTACCTGTACAGTCCATGCGATTTTTGAAACATTGAAACGTTTTTGTCTTCATATACATTATTTACTGTTACGATTAGGTTATATGAAGATATCAGTTTTATAATTAATTACATGTAGACAAAAATTAATTCTTAGATTGATTTTCCTTAAAAGAAAAAAAACCTCAAAACACATCTTTCTATATTTTGCCAACGTTTTCCTTCGAGTTTATCATTCATCATGGCATTAACTTTTGTATTAACAACGTAGTTATGAAATAGCCAATAAGAAATACAAAGAAATTTTTCGATCAAATGCCTTCGGTCTTTTCATGAGTTTCTTTATTGGCTATTACAGTAGCTTCTCGGGGCTTAGCGGTTGCTGTTGGTGGCTGTTAGCTTCAGCAGCTAATCAAACTTTGATTTATTTCGTTACCAGCACCTTTCTAACCAGAAAAATACCTTTTGGGAAATAGACAATCCTTTTAAAAACAGGACGAGTTTTAATTAATTAATTAAATTTGATTCCTTTAAGAAGATTCCATTATTGTTGCCTGAGAGGCAATTAATTTGTTTGTAAATAATTTGTTTATCTTGATACTTTTTTCGACTGGATTACATTTTAAAAAATTTAATTCAATTTTGGTTTAAATACCTGACAGCATTACCAGTCTATTGAATTATGACATTTATAAACCAAGAAAATCTTAATTCAATATTTACAACAATAAACAACCAGCAACGCTTTATTTTTTTTTAGTATTTATTTTCTATAAATATCATATAAAACTGATATACATAAGATCATCAAGAAATACTAGCATTTCTACAGCGTTGGATGATTTATAAATAGTCTATTTTGTTATAAAACAGCCCTATTTATAGAAATAAAATTTTCGGAACCCCCCTCTCCCTCGGCTGCGTTTTCGGGATGGACTGCCGCTGTGTGTTTGATCTGGAAGAAATCACAGGAATCATACTAAAAATAAAATTGTAAAAAATAAAAATAATGAACATCAAACGGTATGGTTATTTTTAATCACAGTTATTGTGCCAAAATATATATATAAGAGCTATATTTAGCGAGCTTTTGGGCTTTGGTTAGAAGTTTAGGACCAAACTGACCAGCGCACTCGAACTCGAACACAGAATCAGCCCTTGGGTCATCCCTCCTGGTCTTAGTCCACACAGTTGAAGGTACCATTCCAATTTGACCATCCCCTGGGCAAAGGCAGTGAATCTGCAAGGTTAATTATATTATATACATGTATATCAAATTAACTGATCAACATCAAATCATGTAAGTAATTTGTCTGGAAACTTGACAGTTCATGCACTATCCCTTTGTATAATGTAAAGATACACTTGGTTATGGCGTTGTTTATTTCTGTCCTTACCTATCCTTTATCGAATAAAATTAAACGAAACGGCTGTGTCCATATTTTGGGCCATTATAAAAGCTTTATTGCTTGCAACTGCTATGAACTTTTAAAAGAGGCATTAAACCATCGCACCTAATTTCACTAAACATAAAAAGGAAGGATGTGGGTTTTTGTCGGATTAAAGCAAGAAGACTTCCTTGTTTATAAACGCATGGACCGTGTGCGTTGTCATCTGGGTTTGCGAAATATCTTCTATAGAGCTTGCTAATTATCACCGCACCGATCGCAAAAGCTTGCTCTAATCAGCTTTTCAGGGGGTGTTTTATTCCCGTTCAATAAAATTATTACGAAGCAATCGAGCAGTTCCCGTGCTGTGTAGACGTAGAGTTTGGTTTTATTTTTGGAATTTCTGGACAAAATGGTCCTCGAATAAATATTGCTGAGACTGCAACTGTGGATCTTCTTTTTGTTAATATTTGCCCCAGTGCTCTCCCTATTATCGAAGCAACATGATTTCCGCAATGTACGTTTGTTCTAATTGGAGATTAAATGATGAAGAAGCAAATTCTGGTGTTGTTTCTGGCAAACCAGCTTCTTTCCAAAGATTTATTTAAAAATAAACAACCTATTTGTCTCCGGAGAAAGTCGTGCAAATTCATTGACCGATTTTTTGCTGTTCTCTACTTTATCTTCTGCCGGAAGAAAATACGTAGTCTCGAAGGATTTTCTGATATAGATTAAAAAAGGGATGATTATTGACGCCAGTTAATTTAATGAGTAACATTAAACTTAAATCGGGGTTTTATATTTCGTTTTAAATGTCTTTCTTTTAATGACTAATATCGACCATCATAAATAAAATATATTTTATTCTTTGACCATTTTGCAATCGTTTTCGCAAATAGTTATGTACTTGACTATAGATATTTACCAGGTCACATGATTAAATATTTCAAATAATAGTAAAGCATTACTGCACATTTGAGTATTTTTATATGAAATTGCACCATCATACTGGAAAATTCTCACATATAAGTTTTTAACTGTCGCTGCAGGAGAGGGGTGCAAATGTTCGAGACACTTTTGTTCAATTTCAGCTCTCCCAAATTAAGCTGTTTTACATAAATCAACATGTAAGATTCGTTTAATTTTTATGATTTCTTGATTTCGCCTTTTCGAATACTATTATATACAAAGAAACATCCGATAAAGACAACAAAAAAATTACCAGATAACATTTTCACTTTCGGAAATATATTAAAAAACATACAATAAAAAACCACAAAGTCTGCAAAAGCAAATTCTTGCTACACGAAATTTAAAAAAAAATATATTGGTTCCTTTTACTCCGAGCACCTTTTTTGTGGTATCATGGCCATAGTTTTCATCGTTATTGATGATTTGTTTTAGGAAAAACTTTATCTGTATTTCCACATTAACAGTTTATTCTTTTCATGCAAATTACGCCTTGCATTACCTGAGTATATTTGAGGTAGCCAATATCCCGGACGCCATTGTATTGCTTCCTGGCCACTTCCCCCGGACTGCATTCTGGGATATCGGAGACAGGACGACACAGCCCGTACCTACAAATGACATATGAAGATTGATCTATTAAGATGCAGAGACATATGTACACAAATTTAATGGTAATTGATTTACTATTTTACTATTTTACTATTTGTACCGTCCGGCCAAAAAGAGTTCTGTAGAAAAGTATTAAAAACTAGATCGTTCTCGTTGCGAGCAACGAGTGGGTCTTCCGTCCGATTTTTGAGTAAATGAGACAAAATCCTTCACTTTTAAGACTAAATTGTTAATCAACGCCAAAAAAAAATTAGGAAAAAAAATTTCGGCACCCAGGGCTTGAACCCAGGTCGCCTGGGCACATGTCCACCACTGTAACGACTGAGCTAATCGGACTATTGCTTCAGGAATTTGATGCTTAATATCTCGGAAACGCATCAATCGATTTTAATTTTTTTTACATATTCTGAATCAGTAAAAGAGTCTCTATCAACCCGTTAAAAATATATATAAAGAAAAAAGTTGAAAAAAACGATTTTTTATCTTTCCTTCCGATGACGACCGGAAGTGACGGCGGACGATTTTATGACCATGTTGCAACAGGTTAAGTAGATGTCTATCTTCACTGAAAATTTTAGCCCTATATCTTTATTCGTTTTTTGGATCTCTAGCCGACAAAATTGACTTTTAAAAATCGTAAACGGACGATAACTTCCGACCGGAAATGATTATCAAAAAATTGAAACGGCGGTACAAACTTCAGATACCGACACATCAACCCTCAAAATTTGAAGAAAATCGAATGAGCCATCTTCGAGAAATCGCCTGCACAAAATTTGTAGGACAAAAAAAGAATAAAAACTAGATCGTTCTCGTTGCGAGCAACGAGTGGGTCTTCCGTTCGATTTTTGAGTAAATGAGATAAAATCCTTCACTTTTAAGGTGGCTCTATACACCCACAGTTTATTCCAAATCTCAATAGAAGACCACAAAACATATACTTATCAAATATTAAAATGATAATAGGGATACTATAGGTATTATTAAAGAATTTTTTAATGTTTTTTCGTGTTTTTGTAAAATATTTATTAAAAAGACAGCTATTAACAAATTGAGAGAAATTTGTTTGTCATATGATGGATATTTCATTCGGACACATTAAAAAAATTATTTCACTTCTTAACATTTAACAATGTTATTAATGCAATTTTTTTAGTATTTCCTCAAAACATAATTTTTCATATTTTCTTATATTGTTGACAAATCATCTGAAAAAGTTGCTTGATATTATAAGAAAATGTATTTTAATAAATGTGACGTAAAAAATTGAATGAAAACTATTGCAAATAAACACAAAAAATATTTTAAATTTTATTTGGTATGAAAGTTCCTCAGGTAAGGGTTATCGTTCCTAAGTCCCAAGGCCCAAACACCTTGGGGATTTTTCATTTCTGAGTTGAAGAAAATTTCCTAAATATAAGGAGTGATAAATACATACATATTTCATTATAGACTTTGCCCTGTATAAGTGAATATATTCGCTTTAATGCAAAACTAAGTGAAATAAATAAAGGGGAACATTGATTAGGCTAATAGGATTTACGTATGCAACCTGAGAGAAATTCAAAGCAACCCTCTCATCCCCTTTAGGTGTCGATATCAATGTGCATTAAAGTATATTATAATTGAAATATTTTCACTGGTTTAGAATTTTCTTTTACGGTATTAAATCAAAAAATACGTTTTATAAATTTTTGGAAAGTAAAAAAAAATATAGTTCTCAGAGGGAATCGAACTCATGACCTTCTGGTTTGCAGTGAACCCACTAAGCCACTGCGCTACGGTGCAACATATCGATGATGGTAAAGAAACTCTTTAAAAAATCATACTTAATTTTATTGTTTATTTCGATAAATAATACCATACAACTTGAAGGTGTCACATACCACATTACTTGTAAGTAATGAATTTTCCAATTATCAAATTAAATCTATTCATTTAACAAATTTTTCAAAAGAGCGGTTCCCATACAATTCGCCTCAGTTTAAATCAGCCAGTACCGGAATTGCATGCTTCCAGATTTACTTTTTTGCGTACTGCGTCATCAAAAAGTGGTGTATAGAGCCACCTTAAGACTAAATTGTTAATCAACGCCAAAAAAATTAGGAAAAAAAAATTTCGGCACCCAGGGCTTGAACCCAGGTCGCCTGGGCACATGTCCACCACTGTAACGACTGAGCTAATCGGACTCTCGCTTCAGGAATTTGATGCTTAATATCTCGGGAACGCATCAATCGATTTTAAAAAAAATTACATATTCTGAATCAGTAAAAGAGTCTCTATCAACCCGTTAAAAAATATATATAAAGAAAAAAGTTGAAAAAAACGATTTTTTATCTTTCCTTCCGATGACGACCGGAAGTGACGGCGGACGATTTTATGACCATGTTGCAACAGGTTAAGTAGATGTCTATCTTCACTGAAAATTTCAGCCCTATATCTTTATTCGTTTTTTGGATCTCTAGCCGACAAAATTGACTTTTAAAAATCGTAAACGGACGATAACTTCCGACCGGAAGTGATTATCAAAAAATTGAAACGGCGGTACAAACTTCAGATACCGACACATCAACCCTCAAAATTTGAAGAAAATCGAATGAGCCATCTTCGAGAAATCGCCTGCACAAAATTTGTAAGACAAAAAAAGAATTAAAAGAATAATTAGAAAAGTGAAAAAGAAACAATAGAATAATAGTAGGGTTTTCCGCTGAAGACGGAAGACCCTAAGAATAATAAGAAAAGTGAAAAAGAAACAATAGAATAATAGTAGAGTCTTCCGCAGAAGACGGAAGACCCTTAACAATATCAAATTTCAGAGCTTGAGGCTTGCTGAATAGTTTTAGGTTAAAAGTAATTAAATTCTAAATCTATAGATCTAATGAGCAAGTTTTCGACCCCACAACCACTCTGAAGGGACTGAATCAAAAACTAGTGTGAATAATTATCGAGATATGTGTAGCAAATAGGTTCCTAGAAAAGTGATGCTTAATTATAAAGTTCGATTTTTTTTTCAAGTCTTGCACGAGTATTATCATGGATTTATGTATAAAGTAACAAAAAAGGGGAAAATCATTTTAATAATTGAAGCTTGATCATCATCAACATCATTCAACCAAACATAATAAAATTATTCGAAATCTTTCCTCCATCAATCTATTCCAACTGATCGAAGATAAGATTGTAAAAAAAAAAATAAAAAAATAATCAGCCAAAAGTCATTAATATTCGAAAATAAAAAAATCAATGGTTATGAAAAAATAGTTTCATTAACGTCTCTCGGGAATTGAAAAAAATTTACACAGAGACCATTGCTCTACTGACAAACACATGACCCTAACGCTGCAGTTGCCATTTTGTTCGTAATTCTATAGCTATAGAAGACCATTCATGATCCTCCAAAAGTTAAGACCAGAACTGCACTTTTTGGAGTTGGTTTTTATTTAATTCTATATTTACCATTGTCAATTAAGTATAAGTTTTCAATTTAATAACGGTTAATGATATATAAATCAATATACGTTTGGTCTCAAACTCCATAATAATGGTTTATCATTGAAAAATATCCCCCTTTCCACAAGAAAAGATGAAAATTGCCTAGCTTTTGTATATATTTAGAAGCCGAGTATAAGTTCAGTCCAATCCACACTTTGCAAAAGTTGTGGAACCCAAAGGTCAAAGGGAAAAACCCAACTTTCCCTTCAACCAAATATATCTTGGCCTCCATTGATGAATTTCTTTGAATATGAATTTTTCCTTCGATGTGTGGGTTGACCTATCCTGGGGCAATCAAAATACATAAAGGAAACGGATTTTTAAAGTCAAATGACAAAGTTTCAAACAAACCTCTAAACTACAAAGGCTACTGCGAGTAAAATTTGGGGTTTTCTGGAAAGATGGCGCCAAGGGACATAGCTTTTGTAAAGTGTAGATTGGTCATTATTGTAGAAACAATAAAAAAGTTGTCGAATGTCACTTTGTTTTCTTTGACATTTATTACGATTCACAAGATTTTGACTTTTATTACGATTCACAAGATGATGGTAAAGCCAAGTATCAAATAGTAGACTCGGAGATGGACTAGTTTCAATGATACTGACCAGGTGGACAGAACAGGAATATAGGATTAAACCCGTTTTCCACCCATATATAAAGCAAACATAATCATCTTGCCGAATACTATAGTACTTCAAAGCGTAGCAGTGACATAGTTTTATTGACGATCATATGAATAATCTTCTAAGTTTTGTCCATATATATATATCAGTATTGCAGGATCCTACCAACTCATCATTGTTTATAATGCCACCTTCTTAATTACCTATGTAAAATTAAACATCTATGTTTCTAGTGGCGGCATGTCTGGCAGACCTTCATCCTAGGCTTATCTTTCATCTTTAGTGCTATAAGAGCATGTATATATCTAAGAATTCGAATTCCGAGATAGTTATAAAGGGAATAATTTCTTGTGAGGAAACTGAATGCTTTGTGCAATTACCCGGACCAAAATTCAAACCACATTAAACAAAACCAAAATTCTGAACGAGAATGAGATAAGTCGTCTATAGGGAGTGACACCTAGAGAACAAAGTGATGCCTTTCAGTGTCTTCGCTTTCGTTTTTTTTTTTAATGAATGAGAAATTGAGACACTTGATGTAGTAGCAAACGTAAATTATGAAGCGTGAGGTAGATCATTCTGTCGCACGAGAACATATTTTACGGGGGTTGCAGAAGAAACTATCGAGGTATTGTTAATTGATTCATATACTTCTGACAGAAAACGTTAACGACTTCAAAAGTTATCACAATTTCCAATATTGCAATGGCAATACTGCAAAAATGTGACATACAAAAATGATAACTGACTTGATCAATTCAAATCTTCGGAAAGGAACTCCCTAGAAATAAGTATTAGCTTTGTTTCTCACCACCGCCCGCGTCCAAATGGTAGAGTGGAAGTACCAGGTCGCTCTGGGCACGTGTAACCGTTCGGACATGAGCAACTCTTTAGACTAAAGTAGTTATCCCTTGGAAGCGCCATTAGTTCGGTACAAACTGCATTCTCCTCGCAGACCGCTGTTTCCAACTGTTCCTGCTGATAGAAAAAACCCTCAAATGTACATGCATTATTATCTTATACACACTTGGATAGTTGTAAGTATTTACAAATTTGTATGAATAAAACAAACGTGACGTCATATTTAGTCGTATGAATACAATAACGATGTCTTTATTGTCCAAGCAAGTGCCGTAAAGTCAGCATTACTGAGAGTATGAATCTATTTTCACTGTGCTCCAAATCCAACGAAATGTTAATTACAACATAAAGAGTGCAACAGTTAGAGAATAAACATCAGACAAAATGTTTTATTTGAAATTTGCAAATATTGACTATTTTACAAATGTTCTGTGCTTATGTTAATGCATAGGCGCACCATTAACAGCAAACAGAGCGGAAGTTTCCGTACATGTATGCTTTTTTTGAGTGAGATGTGGCTAGGTTTTACAAGAGATCTAAATAGAATACGAGAATTATGACATCTTGTTAAAATGTTAATAAACAGACTATTCGTTGTGTTATATAAAGGGAAACAACATGTTGGTAATAAAAATTTGTTTATAGTTTTTTCACGAAAATGATCCTTTAAAATACAACCTTGCTTTTTTTGCTAATTGTCGCAAAACAATAAAAAAAAATAAGGAAATAAGAAAAGAACAGTAAAAGCCAGTACGTGTAAATAGCTCATCTCAAAGCTGTTGACTTTTCGCGGAGATAAAAAAAAAGAAAGAGATATTTTCTATTTCTTTCATAATGAAACATAAGCTACTCGAGTTTATCGCTTTAAAGTATCGTTTTCATTAAACAATCTAGTTCCAAATTACCAGTGTCACAAGTTAACCATATTAAACCATTGACAAAAACATTGCAAATCATATACGTTGTGATTTAAAAAGACAATATCCAATTCATAAATTTTGTTACATACATTTAGCTTTTGGACATTTATTACACCCAAAAATCTCAAAATCCATTATTCTTAGCATACCCTACAGACAGATGGCAAACCATTTACGAAAGTGACATTTACAAAATGGATCTATTTAATGGCTATATTTATTTATTGGGCTGACGTAAAAAAGAAAAGTACGAAAGTCAAAGGAATCATTCATACAAGGTCAAACTCCTGACATTGATAGAAAGTCAGTAATGATCAAGGAAAAATGCAAATGTGTTCTTGTTTAAAAATACTTCTTTGACTGGTGGCACTATAGTAATAAGGATAAAAACAACTATTTATCAGTCTGCGAGAAACCGGGGTATTTATTTGAGTATCAAAGGCAGACAGATTACCATTTAATCTTATCTGCTAGCCTTGAAACCAAGACCTTGGAAATATCCAAAAAGAATGTATCAGCTTTGGTACACATATAACCGACGGAATCATGTTACTTTTGTGAATAGGAAAAAAAAACTGTATTTCAAAATTCAAAAGACTGTATCGGTTATGGTACATATATAACCAACGGAATCATGTTACTTTTATGAATAGGAAGAAAATGTGTTTCATTATATAAGTTTATTTCAATAGTAAACATACCGTTGTTGGTGTATACACGTGTAACTGTATTTGTTTGCAATGTTAGTGTATTGATAAAATTATGTTGCAGTCACATTTATGTATTTGCAATTTTTGAATGAATAACCAATAATAAACAATTTAAATTTTCTGATTAAATTTAATTGTATATTAAAAACTGTATATAACTTTGTTCGTGGCTGCTGTGTCGATACTGTGCATGTACTACGACGTTTATTCTAAATAAAAGTATATTTATTATAGTGCAAGTTTTACAGAATATTATATCAGAAATAATTCTTTTAATTCGGTTCTGTTATGATAAAGTTCTTTCAAAAATCATTTCACATACCACAAAATTCTCATTACCGCAAACGTATACATGTCTTATTAGCTTTTTAACATCGTTAAAGTGAATGCATGAAATGAATAAAATGTAAAAAGTCGAAGTAGATTAATAAGATAATTTAGAAGAAAAAAAATAAAAATTGTCAAAAAATTGTTTCGGGGTAAAAAATAAATAAATAAAAATCAAGAGAAAAAGTACCTGATATCTCACAATTGTCTCCGCTCGGACAAAAAGTCGCTGCTGGAGGGCAAATATCACAATAAAACAGACGCCGAGTACTTTCATAGCACACATTCCTGCCAATATACTCCACTACGGACTCTACCGACACGAGTCAACTCTTATAAACTTACTTACCACGTCACATAATGACTAGCACTGGGCCTCCTTTTATATCGATTGAAATATGTCATTATTCAAAACAACCACCTCCTTGTGTGGGAAAGTAAAAAAAAAAAAAAAGATGGAGACATTTCATATTCAATTTCATTAGTTATGGCTTTTGTCTGGTAGTCGTACAATGTTGATCACTTTTAAATTTTCCCCCTTTTTTGCAACAGTTTTTATTAATAACGAATAAAAAAGGAGATTTGATGCTTTTTATTGCCGATAGCAATCATAAAACCCCAAAAAGTATTTATTTCAATTGTTTGAATGTTAGCAAATTACTCTACAAAAAAAGGATTGAACTGATAACGTAACAAAATTTACATATGCAACCTCACTGCATTTTACTTTCAATGAATAAATAACTATTTAGTAGATATTAAAATCTTAGATACCACATGTTATTTCACATTTCTCTAAACTATTAATTCTTTCTTTTTTTTAAAGCTTTTCATTTCTTGAAAGTTTCGTTAAGCTTTGGAAAAATGAATACTTCCCGTAAGAATGAAGACTAATACCAATTATTTCCTTGAAATGACACAACTGCTTAATTTCATGCGTTGATGTGAATAAGGACCTTTTAGTTTTAATCACTTTATATTTAAAAACTGTTTAATCCTTTTCTAATTTAGCATGTGATCATAAATATGTTTTGTATGTTAAATATTAATGAAAACATGTACACCTTTCATGAATAATATTAATCCGCATTACATCGCAGTTTTTGACCTATAAAGAAAATGTCCTTCCCAAAACTTCTTCTTAATACCGTTATTTATACCAAAGAAATGGCACTTCCTTGAGAATTAGATTTTCTAAATTTCCGTAAACGGTTTTAGAAAATTATATACTCTAAAACAGCCACAGGTTTTGAATAAAAAACAATGTCACTCTCCTTTGCACCTAATGCATCGATTTAATCATAGTAATCTTAAACTACAGTTATCTATGGACTCGATCATTCTAATGTAGTAAAATAACTTATTGAAATAATACAACTGGAAAAGTTATTTTGAGGCCCTGATCGATACAAAATTTCAATTTGTCGTCCTGTACAAAAATTAGTTATATATTCCTCAGTGACATTTTTCAGTTATAAACTTGAATCGTATGTATCAATCGTAGCTGCATGCAGTATTACATGTAAAATGAAAGTAAGTTTTTTTTAGCAAAATAAAAAAAAATGCTTTTATTGCTTTAAAAATCAAACACTTATATGAAAAGTGGTTAATTACAAATGAATTCATTTCAGTTTGAATTTCCATGTATTAGTAATATTTTGTAAAATTACAGAACAATGCCGGTTTATATGAATTGTTTTTTAATCAGTGTACCTAACTTCGTGTATTCAAATAAAGAATGCATTTTTACACTCTTTTGTTATATTCATATCCATTGTGCTCTTTACAATACACACATCACATGTACATGTATTTTATCCTGAATTGACGGAATAAAGTTGACCAAATAAACCAAAGCTATGTTTGGTCACTGCCCCAATATAGCCTCGTACATTTAACCAACGTTCAAACGATTGTGACGTCGTCTTTCTTGCTTCGTTTACGCCATGGCGTTCTGGTTTCAACTGTTGATAGGCAGATAGGCAAGCATCGCCCTCTGCCACGTTTTCTTACCCTCGCCCAAATATAGCTTGTAATTAAAGACAGTAAGTATGTATTTTATTTTATTTTAAGACATTCTAAATTATTTAATAGGACTCTGCACATTGTTATTTAAAAAGTTAAATACAAAACATTCTGTGAATTATCATTCAGTTTAATACACGTCACATTGAAAATACTTTTTGTGAAATTCAATTTATTTTCATTCTTTTAAGCTTAATTATAAATGGTTATGATATATGTATTTTGTATTGTGATCAATAAATATTCAATTTTAAAATAAAACATTCTGTGAATTATCATTCAGTTTAATACACGTCACATTGAAAATACTTTGTATGAAATTCAATTTATTTTCATTCTTTTAAGCTTTATTATAAATGGTTATAATATACATGTATGTATTTTGTATTGTGATCAATAAATATTCAATTTAAAAAAGTCCGCAACATTCAGGTACGATATAAGCGAAGAAAAGAATACATATTCAATATGATTGAAAGAAATGCTTTAGACATAATAATCAGATTTTTAAAATGAACAAAAGCTTAATAATAAAGGGTTTTATTATTATCATTATTTTACACGATATTCATAAAATACTTATGGTATGTTTGCAAATTAATAATTCGTGTTAATTTCTATATGATAAACTACTTAACATGTCACTTCAGGTATTTGTACTTTTTCGTTCATCACATAATTATTCTTACAGTAATACCTAATTTAAAGAATGACCAAGAAATGTGCAATGAAAACCAACGGAGCAATTTTTAACGTGGAATGTAAGATGTTTACCACGAAAAATGTTAACACATTGTCACTTTTCTGTCTCGCCCCATCAATTTCTAAATTGATTTAAAATACAGTAACACAACAAGTCAAGAATAAAAATCATTTGACTTTTAAGACTATAATCAATTACCATCAAAAGGATAAACTTCTATATCAGATGTTAAGTAGTCAAAATTGCATGTTATTGCCTGTTTTATAAGATTCATTATTTAGTGAAAAAACCAAAAAACACATTTCAAAATCTAGTTTCAAAGAAAATATTATATGTTTCAAATAATTGGGAAAGACCAACGCTCAAAAGGTACTTTTTGAAATCATCTTTCAAAGGAAATGTTACAGGGTTAAAAATGTCCAAGAATATATTACCATTTGATCAAGGAGGACCCCACAAGGAACGTCGGAGGATCTTAATCTCATTTGATTTAATCTGAATGGATTGTAAGGATCATTTCTTTCAAGTAAGTAATTAGTTTTTCTGAATCCAGCTTCATCATGAAAATGCATTGTTCAGTCCCTATTAGGGAATAATTAATACTAGCTTCATATATTTCCTTTAATGTCATATTCATTTGAAAACATTTTTGATTTTATTGAATATATAAGATATATGTATACATTCCAAAAATCGTGTACTGTATTTATATATGTGTCTAAAACAAAAAGGTATGCCCACATATGCATCAATAAAGAATAGGAGACAATAATTTATGAAAAACAATTGGAAACTGTATATTGAACATGGAAAAAATCTAACTTTTTTAATGAAAAATCAAAACGACTTACAATTAATTAAAGTAAGAAAACCTGCAATCGCTTATTTTAAACACATTAACTTTTAAATTAGACTGTTTTTGAATAAATTTCAAATCTCAATTTACATGAGATGTTCGTTTTATCAATTACTACACAATGGATTCGTGCATGCAAGGTTTAAAAAGTTTTATTTACACAAAATGATTTAAAAAAGGAGATACATTCTATCTGTGTGACATTTCTGACAGTAAGCTCACCCGAGTAGAAAATTCATCAAAGTTTCAGATCAATAGTGTAATTCTTCTCAATGACCATGTAGTCAATTTCAACAAATCTATGCATATTTCATAAATCATGTTTAGGTAAAAAAAAAAAAAACCACTCTCTAAGTATATATTATTTCAAATAAAAGTCACTTTCCAAAAGGGAAACGATTATTTGAATATCGAAATTCCCACACCAATGACCCCCTCGCGCTAACATCCGTGCCAACGAGAGATATTAATATAAGTTGTAGAACTTGCTTATCAATCGTTGTAAAATGAATAGAATAAAATGTTTTATTCTAGTATTAAGATCTGTCTTTAAAAATTTATAAGGCCGTAAAGCAAAGGTTTAATTTCGTATATGTATATATATACCAAAAGACAATGCATACCGGTACGTGTTTTCAGATCCGTTAAGCGGTATTTCTTTCAAGAAAACCATGTGCAAATTTATTGGTGGCCGCTCTACTGATGAATGTGTAGTCTCCCCCGGTATTTTTGATGATGTTACTTCTTCATGAATAACATGTAATGTATGTCCCAAGTCACTTTTTGTGTAGTATTGGGATATTGATAAAACCTTTATTCTTAAACTGTATTTATTAATTAGAATTTAAAAAAATCCAGTTATTCTGTTTTGAAACGCCCCACTATTGCTTTGGGCAATGAAACACAGTCAAAATGAAACGTCTGTGGGGATTGTGAATTGCAAACGATATATGATAAATAGTAATTGTCAATACGCATTCTGGATTTTACCTTACATCAATTTCAATTGTATTGTTTTGAAAGGTATGTGGTTTTTTTTTTAAAATCGTCAAAAATAGACAGAAATAGTGACCAGGGAGAGATTATAGATTGGTTTAACTTCATATATTTTTTTATACAATAGAACACGAAAGAAAAAACATTATTGTATATGTTTTGTCTATAAGTATTATAGATGGAGGAGCACATTCTTACACGGATAGAGATAACTAAAGATTTAAAAAGAATACACTTATATGTAGAAATAATTCTTTATCGTTTTAAGTATTTGATTTAATGTTGAAACTAAATGCACTGGGCATTGCCAAATAACACTTAATGTTTGAATTAAAAAAATGCGTGTGTCTACATTCAGAAGATATTTTGTCTGCAGCAATGTGTGCAAGATCTGATAATATAATGTATAAATGAAAAATAACAATATGTGTAAATACCGGTATATATTAAGACAGCACTTATCTATCCAAAATTTTTAACTAAAACCATTTTAATCAGTTCCGCCTTAACACCATCAACTCATATAATGATATAAATGTTTGTTACTGTTGTTTCATTAAATTATGAGCATCAATTTTCATGGATAAAGTGAAGATTACAGTTTCAAGGATGCGTAAAGTTGTGACCAAGGATCCTATCAATGCAAAATGATAATTGAAATTGCACTTCCACGAACACTTAATTTTGTGGATAAGCATAACGACAAAATCCACAAATATTGGTAATCAGTGAATATTGGTGAAACCACTGTAACAAAATTTGTGTCCCCAAAACAGAACTTGCCACGTTAAGGAGGTTGGATGGTCTAGAAATAACATTACACCCGTAAGATCTAACGTTAAATCTTATATCTGGTTGTTTAGTAAAAAATTATTAATAAGAGAAGAATTTTTTTTAATATCTTAGCTTTAAAATTTGAATCTTTATACAAAGTTATCCGAAAAAAGACTAATATATATATATGCTACAAAGCTATCTTAACAGCGCAGTTTTCACCAATAAATTGAAAAGCAAGAACTTGTTTTGCAACTCCTGTAAAGTAATCTAAATTATTTTTTTATTACGGTTAATGTATGTTGTTATATTGAGAAGGATCGACTTTCCTTCATATGTTATTTTTACCCTCCTTTAAATCTGTTAACAGTACGACTTATGTAAATCTATTCTGTAATGTTGAGTCGATTTCATTTCAGCATGAAATATATATTTCATTAATTCACTGTGGCCAATATTGCTTTAAAATCAATTGGAAATTTTTTTCTCTTCTTTACGATTATTTCTAATATTTGCTTTGCAAAATGATTTCACTCGTTATGAAAATTGCAATAATAATATCAAACATAGTGTTTAAAGTTTTCAAAGGATAATTTATGAATGGTTTCATTTAAACGTTTTTGAAAGATTATTCAATATTCAAAATGTTAGATATTGCATAGATGATTACTTCACCATTACAATGACAATATCTTAATTTAAGGTGGTATGGGACACTTCCATGTTGTGACGTATTGTTTATCGAAGTAAACAATTAAATGAAGATGTAATTTAACTATTCTATTAATTCACTGTGGCCAATATTGCTTTAAAATCAATTGGAAAAATTATTTGGATTGGCTCAAGAAAATTTTCTAGTCAAGTCTTCCATTATACTATGTGGAAACTAGATTGGGGATCAACAGAATTCAATTTATTAGGTATTTATTTTTCAGTTAATGTCAATAAAATTGTTGACTAAAATTATGATAAACAATTACCAAAGATACTGGCATTGATTCAGCAATGGAATAGACGAATTCTCACTCCTATTGGAAGAGTAACCGTAATTAAAACACTTATATTGCCGAAGCTCAATCATCTTTTTATCTCTTAACCAAACCCCAATAAAGAATTTTTGTCATCTTTGACCCAAGAACTCTTTAGATTTCTATGAAAAGCCAAGTGCGATAAAATCAAACGGGAGGTTGCTACCCAAAAATATTTTAATGGTGGACTTAATATGGTCAATATTGATAATTTTTTAGTATTGTTAAAACGTTCCTGGATACAAAAGCTCCTTAGAGGAGAAAACAATCATGGATTCATATTTTTTATGCAATATATGGTGACACTGCTGTCAGAAAAATTCTGGATTTTAGTGATGATTTTATTAAGAAACTTTTAGATAAGACAACCAACAACTTTTGGGTTGCTGTTTTAAAATCATGGTTGTATGTACTGGCATCATATATTGGTAACTTGCAAAATTCTTACAAGGTTACTTCATCTTCTGTATGGTACAATTCTAAGATAACGGTTGGTAAGAAAAGTTTGTTTATAAAATACTGGTATGAAAAGGGTGTAAAAACTGTTAATGATTTCTTACATGATAATGGAACTCTTCTACCAAAAGAGATGTTTGAAAACAAATCTAACATTAGTCATGTATGTACAATGCAATATAATAGCATTATAAGTGCCATTGCAAAGTTTTTAAGACTTTTTAGTTTCACCAAAGAAATGTATTGTTATACTATTGATCCAATTATACCATTGTATTATGAGCCATTGTTTTTTTAATAAAATGGACCAATATTATCTATAAAAATATTAACACTAGAGACAAAACTCCAGCTTCCTTTGTCAGATGGAACTCTGAAATGTCACTTAATGGTTATTTAGAAAAAAAAACCCCACCAAATATGTATTCAAAATATGTTTTAATGTGACCAACGATTCTCAATGGTTCCAGTATAGGATTTTACACAGAATTCTTCCAGTTAAAAATTATCTGAAGAAGATAAAAGCTACTGATAACGATGATTGCACATTCTGTGGGAATTCTACTGAAACTATTGAGCATATTTTTGTTAGTTGTTCCCATTCATTAGCTATGTGGAATCAGTTTAGTATTCACATTTATAATACTACTTCAGAAAGAGTTGGTTTCAATATATAAAATGTTATTTTTGGGAATTGTCCTCTTCTAGATACAAACACGGTTGTGAATTTCCTTAGTTTATATGGAAAACTATTCATTTTTTGTTGTTCTAAACAAAACAAACTTCCATGTTTATCTGGTTTATTATGTTACTTAAAAGTGGAATATGTAATTGAAAAATGTATATCTTATAAAAAATTCTGAAATGAAAATATTTGACAAAAGATGGACTTTGTGGAGAAATATTTGTCAACAGTAGACTCGTATACTTTCTTTTCTGTACGTTGTATCAACTATATTCCTCAAGCTATTTACTGTGGAATCATTTAATTTCGTGGGGGCCAATTTTCGTGGATTGTGGTTTTTTTTGCATATTCGTTGGGATGTAATTTCGTGGATGCGTCAGTTTTTAGTTTCAGATGGTAAACTAAATCTTTTATAATTAGTTTTCGTTGAGGATGTAAATCGTGGGCGAGGGCTACCCACGAATACAACGAAAATTGAGCCACCACGAATTCTAATGATTCCACAGTATTGTATATTCTTGTTGAGATTGTATGAGTGTGTGTATAAATGTTTATGTGAAAAATTTATAAATTGCAAATAAAAAAAAAAGAGATGTAATTATATAAGTAGTTTCTTTCCCAATATTGTCACACAACAGCGTAGCGCAGTGGTTGAGAGGGTTTACAACAAATCTGTACGTCATGAGTTCGAATCCCCCTTGAGGTTTTACAATTTTCACCTCTCCAAAAATTTTTAAAAGCTATTTTTTGGTTAATATTGTAAAATTTGAAAATTCTACAAAATTTTTAATGATAATGTACTTTAATCCACATTAATATCGACAGATGTCCCATACCACCTTAATGCCTTGCCGAAATCATCGATTCCTATTTGTATATTCATTTCGAGAATGCATAAGAATAATGCAGTTTAAATCATTTACGAGTGTTTAAAGTTAATTTGTAAATAGCAAAATAAAAATAAACAAAATAAATCGGTTGCTTTTTTCGCACATATCTTTTGTTTAATGTTGATTTACATATATGTGTTAACTAATAATTTGTTTAACTTTTCACTGAACAATATGTTTGTCACATATTTTATATAAAGTTTCTAAAAAACCCTGTATTTTAAACAAGCTTATCACTGAACATTAAAGATTTCTGTCATATGTGTGTAAACTAAATACAACCAAAAAGCCTAATATATTTGTTTTCCAGGTTAAAAAATAAAATTGAAGCTAACAGATCCCAAATATGGTAATTTAATGCAAGTTTTGTTGAAAAATTTAAATACAAATAATTCATTTTGCATCATATTTCCATCATAATTCAAAACAAAGTAATTTATACCAGAATATGACAAAACAAATGAATACACTTCTATGAAAATCAATTTGCTGCAACTTGAAACGATTTACACTAGTTTTTTTTTTTTCGGGCCATTTTTAAAAGAAAGTTTTATCATTCAAGTGTTAACACAAAAAGATAAGATAATATCCTTTTCATGTCATTCTTGATTACTTTATTAAAAGAAACTTATTTTTCGCATATGTAACTTATGTAGGTTGAAACATTGGCAGATCCTTTATTGAAATGTGAATCTAAGAAATTTCTCGTATATTGACGTGCAGAGGATATAAAAATATGATTTCAGCAAACTTGGCTAATGACGAACAACCCTGGAGTCTATATTTAATTCCACTAATATGATATATGGCTTGTATGTATCCTTTCTGATTACAAGAAATAAATAGTCTGTGTCTAGAATTCTACCTCAGCAATCCTGTGGGGGTGTTATGAAGATTAAACAGTAAATTTTTCGCACTTGTAAGTCAATCGAAATACAGACAGACAGAAATACATAAAACCTACATAGTATGTATTTATATAAAGACCGACCGTATAATTTGTTACATTTATTGAGGATTTTTTTTACTGCAGTTCATTAAAATGTTTTTGCGCCATCGTGTATAAGGTTTACCATTGGCAAAAACGTAACCATCTAATCTATTAAAATTAAACAGTTCACAGTGAATTGCAAAGAATTTCATGTTTGTATTATTTTAGTTTGACAGTTTCATGAAAACAGTAAGTTAAGCAGATATACAGTAATATTCCATTTCCAGGCATCAAACTCAACTCTATATGTTCCTCTAACTTTCCCTACACGTTATTATAGGCTACATTACAAGAAAGAGAAGACCAAAAATATAAATCCGTCAGGTTTTATCATCTGCATGATGTATTAGGTCTGTGACGTTACTACTAGTGATTTCATCCTATTAATTTCTAATCCGACTTGAAATTACAATCTAACCTAATCAAACGTGACTTATTGAGAAAATTCATAATATAATCCAACTAGGAACCAGGTGGGCTCCGAACCGATGAGATGTTTATTTTAATATCAAATTAATATGACAGTATCTAATATAGCTCGAGTTGATTGATTCTTCAATTAGCTCTAATCATTATCAGGTCAAATGGAAGAAGATTTTATGATTAGAAAACCATATTAATGCGGATAGTAGGCCTACGCATACATTTCTGAAAATGTTACATATACCATCCAAAAATTTACATAGAGTTGGTTTAAAGTTTAGTTATTTTTAGAAAGAGTAATAACACAAATATTGCGCATATTTCAATCTTGACAAGTATAATTTGCACAAGGAAAGAAAGAACATATTCCGTCGGAATCAAGAATTCTTCATATAAATCAGGACATGTTTTCATTAAACTCTGATCTTGCTTATTCCGACTAAAAAAATGAATGAAAAAGAAATTGGGTCAGGCTAATTCACTGTGTCAGAACGGAATATACGACAAGACTGCCATGTTTGTCTTGAAATCATATTTTCATTATGAAAAACATTAATATACATGTATGACTTGGTTATTTCAAAAGATATCCGTTGATGACTGTAGAGACGACACATATATATCCCCTATGACCAACATAAAATGAACCTTGATCTAATTAAGTCTATAAATAAAACTATCGATCTGCTTAAAAAAATTACGCCTTATCATTTTACAATGTTTCTTTAAAAACATAAAAAGCGATATCAAACAAATGTAGGCTGTCGAGAAAGACAATTGAAATACTGGGTAATTCCTACAAGGTACACTAACGCATTGTGTTGTCTGAGTGATTTACACTTTTAATAAAATTAGCATGCAAGAAAAATCACATACATTGATGTTCAAAACCAGACAAAGCATCTGCAATTAAGTGGGTGTATGGCCATCTTGTACAAATGTTGACAAAAATGTAAACATTTTTTGTAGTTCTTGAACTACTTACTTCTTTTTTTTATAGAAAATAGACCTGGCCAAAACTGTTGTTATTGAAAATGAAAAAAAATCTTATTGAAAATAAGATTTGTTCCCTATGTATATCACTTCATCAGTCTGTTTCTCAACGTATTAGTTTTTAGAGCCAGGAAAGAATTGTTAATGAACGAAGAGAGAAAAATAGTAACCAAAAGAGGAATCAAATAAAAAAAAACCAAGCAAACATTGTAACTATTAGGTTATAAAGGGAATGATTTCCGATTCACCACACAAAACACCGGTTGAACTAAATATTTACCGTTTTGATGTTTTCTCTAAGAATCTTAATTTGGAGTTGTGTATCTTCCATGCCAACACATGTACTAGGTGTCGTAGATGTGAGTTTAGGGCCTCCAATTAGGCGCTTGAGCAACTACACAGCTATTGATATTGATACCAAACACATCGATGCCAGAACAGTTGATATCTATTTACTAGTATGTGTACAATGGATTGTTGCTGGAGATACTCGGACCAAGCTATCCATTTCTAACCACAATTTTCTAACCAAAAATCAATTGCAGATGTTCCAACAAATCGAATAAACCAGGGACTTTGTTTTACTTGCATTACCCTTTCAAAATATGCCCCCCTCCTCCAAATAATACATATTGTAAAAATTACATACCTACATACCTACCCTTTGAAAGGCGCAATCATAAATTAAAGCATATATGTATACATAGTGTAGCTTCTGGTACCTTTCCATGGGAATCTCTATCATTCGACATCTTAAATATCATCAATGAATACTTCCACATTACCTTGGGCTTTCGTGATTACAGTGGTAAATTAAAGAATTCTTTTCCTACGACATCCCCTAGAGCTGCAAACGGATAACGTAATTTTTATATGCACGAAATTTCATTAATGGCAAAAATTCAATATTCCTGTTGTTTTTATTCATGGTGATTTATGGATCAATGTGCAGTTTACAGAAAACGGGGATAAACCACTAACAAACCGCGAAAACAGAGGAAAAACAGAAGTGAATAAAAAAACCAAAATCTTTGATGTTTTATATAGATCATACTTTATTACTTAACCACATTTATGGCTTTGCCCGTAAAACATAGCCTAATAAATACTATGCTTGAATGATTAAAATAAGGCCTTAATATCAAAAATCAAATCAAAATTGATAAATTCATGATAAAAAACCGTTTTCCAAAATGATTGAATTAACAGCTATACAAAGGAAACAAGCCACCGAAACGAAAATATCTGACAAAAAGGAAGAAAGAACAAAATAGTCACTTTCCAAAAAAAAAAATGGATAGACATGAACTGCTGAATGTGGCTCAACTCAGTATTTCTATCATTGCTTAATGTATTTCGCTGTATTTGGGAAGTAATGAAATTGAAAATTTGAATGAACCATTTTAACACTACGTGTGAATATTTATATTTTACATAAATAATCCGTCTAAAAGATTGAATGTTTGATAATCTAGCAATACAAGTTGGAACGAAGCAACAAATTTGAATATTCATAAAGTTAACAACTTTGAAAAAAGGATTAACAATCTTTCCCATAGCTTGAAGATGATTATTAGAAAAAATGTCAATTTTACTCGGATAGCCTTGTCGATTAATTGGGAACTCTAGCAATAGTCGAGTACTCATTGATTTTTATAAGTGCTTTGTTAATGCAACCGTTGCAAACAAAACATATAAAAAATATAATATCTAATTATAATTATCAATAATTAATGTGTTTGATTAAAATTATTTTGAAAGATTTTCTAAATAACTTGTTACTTAATGTCCCGGCTTTTTTTGTGTAAGTGAGCTACATGTACATTTATCTCAAACGGTCTCTTAACCATGTTTTGATCCAAGCTTTACGGGGTATGTGCGGCCATCTTCTAAATTTGAGAATGTAAACATTTCTTAAACTGGCTTAATTTTGTCCGAAACTGAGCAAAGCTGCTGCCAAAATATAAAAAGCAATTAATAAGAGGTTCTGCATGTTGTTTTATATGCAAATTATGCATGTAATCAATTTAATTTAAAACATTTTTCAAGTATGGATAAACATTCTTCTTTAGTACCTCATAATATACAGATTTTTGTTATCATAGCAACGGATATCAATTTTCATTTATATTGATATATACTGTTTTCTGTTACCTGGCAGATAAAAATGTTCCAGTCAAAACTATTTATGCTTGAATAAACTGGCATAATGTTATTTTTGAAGTTCTGTTTAGTTACCATAATAATAGTTTGATTAGTTCAGTTAAATTTGCCCTAAAACTATTACATTAGAATTTACAATATGTCAATGTGATTCTTATAGTTTGTTTGCCTGAAACTGCTGCGATTGTTTTCAAAGTACCGTAATTCAAATGGCTATGATAAAGTCTTTTGCTTCTGTTAGCAACAGATTGCTACCATGATAACCGGTCCACATAGCAATCGTTTAAGGTTGTTGTGCATCTTCATGAACCAAAGGTGTCAAGTATGAATTATGAAGAAACACTGTGACTTTACGTGGCCACCAAATTTTGATATTTTGATGAAATATAGAGCTTGCAAACTCACATGTTCATAGTGAAAAAATAGATTAGGTATAAAACAAAGCAAATCACTCTACTTCGCTTTAGATGGAAAAGCAACATAAACATATTCTTAAAAGGTCCAAATGCAATAAATTTACCTCGCTTTAGATAAAAAAGCAACATTCCTAAAAGACCTAATTGCTATAAATTAGAATCTACAACACAATTGCCCTATTAGTTATATATTTATTGATTTGTATATAAATGAAAAAGGTTATAATTGTTTGAATTTTTACAATAATTCAACTCAATATTATTTAGAAAATGAAAAAAAAAATGCAAGTTTTTAATTAATAAACATACCAGTAAATTAATTCATGTACATATATAATGGTAAATATAAAAACGAGGTTGCTAGCGAATTCGGAATTGCTTAGGAATAATTGTCAAGATCATTACGTGATGAAAGACATGTGAAATAAAATAGCTTGAAGCAATCTGTAATTGATATGCTTCATCTTATATCATTTCAACAAGATCAGACAAACCCCTTTGCTATTATTCTGACCTATATTTCTACACCAATTATCTAAAAATGACATATAAGGTCAAAAGGACTTGCATATTTATGATACAGGGGAAACAATTCGTTTTTAAGTAAACAAAGCTCGAATCTTATATTTGTTTATAATTTATCAAAAGTAAAGAAATTATGACTTTTTTGACAAAATAACTTGTGGTAAAAAAGATAAACTGCCTCAGTATGTTCATGTCATGACTAATGTTATTCAAACAGAAAGCAGCATTATATTGAAACATATACCAACACAACACATATGTATAAAATAATAGGAGTCGAGCTTTGTTTACAAAACAAAGAATTCTAACCTATGTATCTCGATTGTAACTCGATATTTGACCTTCAAATTTTGAAGAAAAAAAATCAAGCATCCATATTGACAATTCTAGATATCAAAAAATAAACTTTGAAAAACATAAACTCAAATCGTGTCTACGTTCCTTTAACAGACATTATATGTTTGAGCCAAATGTCCGCTTTACATGTAATAAAATACGCTTATTTTTTTAAAATATTTTTTTTTCATCCATATATGGTAAAAGGTATTGTCGGTCGCCTATAATTTGTTCTATTTGTAAAGTACGTCGAAAAATTTATTTTCAGAGTTATTTAGGTGCCGTTAATTACCTTTTTACTTCAAAACTATAAGACTTAAACGAAATTGCGTTCATTAATTCTTGTTTTCTGAAAACGAATATTATAAAATCTTTTATTTTGATTACGAACGGCACCACCCACCAAAACCCACTAAAGATGAATTATAATGTTCCCAGTTCACTGAACTTTCGTGTCATCAAATATAAGTATATGTTGTAAATCAATAGACAGTGATGATTCACGGAGTGACGGTCGCTATTTTAAGCATCGTATTAGACAAGCAAAAACATTATTGGTAACGATTTCTCTTCTCTTTCCAATTGAAAATGAATGCATATTTAATGTAATAATTAACGAAAATTAATGTACTTATTTCTAATTGAACATTTAAATTAATGTTTTCATTAGTTATTGAAAATGAATGTTATTATTCATACTTTCATGATTATTTTCTTAATTAACAACTTAATTCGAAAATGCTTGAATTCTTTAAATTAAGTTAAATAATCTTCTTGTCACATTTGCGTTTTTGTTTAAGATTACTTTGGTTTAAATACGCTGCGTACTTAGAGCATTCGCATCCGTTGTTTTCTGATGTATGTGCAAGCATCAACCAGATTGTTAATCATTTTTATTTTTTTTCTTTGCACAGAACGTAATCTTTGTGCAAATTGTTGACAGATTACGTCCGAACTCTAGGAAAAAAGGAAGCACAAACCCATACAAAATTAAGTCAAATGACTATTTTACATTTAGAGAATTGTATATATAACAAACACGTATGTATATTTTATGTTCTTAAAAGATTTTGAAAATTCTAGGAGATCACTGTTATACAATCAGTTCTACTAGTAGATTAGACTAAGGATCACAATGAGAAAAAAAAAACAAGCACAAACGGTGCAATAAATTTCTTATAACCCAATCGCACCCACAAATAGGTTGGTAAGGCTTATACCATATTGCAAATCCATCACGACTTAACGCTTATAGCAACATTATTATAATTGCAAAGGATTTCCTTAACAAAGAAAAATAACCCTAGGAACTATTTTTGATTTTACATACCGGAAGATTATTTTCCTTACCAGGTACAGACGAAGACAATGTTACTGCAATATAAAATATATTCCTCAAAATTTCTTTTGTATTTATCATTCTTTGATTATCTATATAATTATCGACTATGTTTATAAAAAAAAATTGTGTTAATCTATTAGATAATATTCGGAATATCATAATTATTTTTTTTTAAAATCAGCATAATTAAATATAAATATTTCATGTAAAGCAATCAAATGGTAAACAAAGCATATATATAAATGTAATCTCTGTCTTCTAAATTTGCAGGAATATGAAAAATAAAAAAAACTGAAACAATATCAACAAACCATAATGATCATGCACATAGAAATTCGATAAAAATGCGTCTTACCTTGCAGACTATTTTAAAGAATATTATTAATCTTTATAATGCATTAGGGCAAGGGAAGTTTATGGGATCCTTCGCAAAAAGATACATGACAAAGTAATAATCAAATGCTAACGACAATTTGTTTAGAGCTTCTTTAATGACAAAGCTAAAGATAAGGTATGTGCATACACTCGGTACTTTAATTCAAGGGTTTGGACGTACGGACGACATCATCACTATAACAACTAAAGCTTAGTGATATAGAAATATGAACATGGCGATGACTTTAAAGTAGAATAAGACACGCACACACACACTTGTCCTTTTTTTAAGTTTTTCAATATTCTTTCAATTAAATACTATCTCCATTTTTAAAGGACATTCTATAAAATGTTTAATTTTTTAAAACATATTTTATTTGAAATGATGTGTTTTAAAAAAAAAAATCAAAAAGCAAGATATATATATTATCCATAAGATAAACTAAGGGGCCTCAATAGTGTGTAGGTCACGTTATAACCCACTTATTTCTGAGATAATTTATCCGGAAGAAATATTATGTGAATATAACTGAAAATAAAGAATATTCACGTTGAAATACAAATACACGTATTGTGAATTTTTTAAGGGTCTTTCTTAGGCTATGGCCAGTTGGGGTAAGGAAGGGATCACAATAAGGATACAAAATTAAAGTAAAAAATTTAAGAAAGAAATTATCTTATAAATAACATAGAGATATGGAAATAAAATTATTATAAAAGATTAAAAGAACACTATCATAAAGAAGGTTTCAATTACAAAATATGTCTCATGTTTGTTTACAAATAGTGTAAAGTTAAGAATTACTGTTTCTTTGACGAAATGACTTATCGTAAACAAGATAAACTGACTTAATGTGTTCACAAATAACATTATAAATAGAATAAAAACATACTTGATGGAAATTTATTCAATAAAACACATATGTAAACAATTACAAAACTCGTGCTTTGTATAAAAAACCCCAAAGAATTTAAAATTCATTTTCTATTTTGTTTCTTAATTCGTGATTTTCAAATTTTGACGAAGCATCAAAAATACCAATATTAACCATTTTAAACATTTAAAATGGAAAATAAAATTAAAAAGGCTTAAGGTACTTCTCTACACCGAGACTTATACTTTTTAAGACACTACGTCACAAGATGGCGATTTAAATGTTTTGTTAATCTGTTTGTATCAATCGATTCAGATGTGTATCGTCATAGCTCAGTGGTTAAAGTATCAGGCTTGTGAACCGCAGGTAATGAGTTCGAATCCACCTGGGGCTTTTGTTCATGTTTACTGAATGACATTTTTGAAAATAGCATTTTTTATCTAAAATTGTACATTTTTTCGCCTCTTTGATATATATAATTCTTATCCATCATTCTTTCTATCATAATCAAGTAAATTTCTGCTGATTTGAGAAACTATTTCAAGGTGTAGTGAGGTACCTTAAGAATTTTCTCAGTTCACGGTCAAACAAGTATGTAGTGCATGGTTGATAGCTTTGGCTGCGTTTTACAAAGGCACTTACGACCTACAACCAAATTTATAAATTTTCATTTATCATCACTTACTAATGTTTTGCGTAAATGCATCTAAAAGGTACATTCGAGGTTTAATTCATTTTGGACCATTGTTTTTGTGTAATTTTTGCGCATGGAAGATCATTTAATGAAACTTTTAAAAGTCATGACATTGTCGTCGATTCTCTTGCAACCTTACGAAATATCAATACAATTCATAAAATTAAAGACATAATTCAATTTAATTATATTAAAACTAAGATTTTCCTTCTTTGTTTTTCCTCAGACTGATATGGCACACTTTCATCGGCACGTGACTGCCGGATATTATTAATATATTTATCAAGTTTGCTACTGATATACAACGGATATATATCAGGTTGAATGCTTCAGTCGGTAACAAACCTTATTTAAGTGTTTCGTTTCCCTATCAAGTTTTACGAAACGCGGTCTCTGTTTTTAGCCGGGCTCTGCTGAAAGCAGAGTCCTGGCTATAGGCAGGCCAATCGCCAATGTTACTATAAATAGCACAAATAAACAAAAAACCAAACAGTGCCAAGGTAAAGCTTTCGCTATACCAAATAGTTACACAAAGAGCCACGTTTTGTCAAAAGTGTTGACATTTTGTTTCTTTTTTTAAATTTCGAATGAATTGTCTATCTTTTTTAGTTTTCTTATTAATAACGTGTTTTTAAAACATTACTATGCATTTTAAACTCATACAATGCGCATGAATTTCCAGGAACTACTTTGCTGCATGATGAAGAAACGGGGATTGAATATATAATGCTTGTTGCAAAATTCAAGACAGCAACTGTTGAACTTTTTAACTTCTACTAGACAGACTTATTTTTGTTTATAGCCGCTTACAAAATTTGGTCGCTCTCTGATGCTTTGCCGACATTAAAAGCATGAGAGAGAGAGAGAGAGAGAGAGAGAGAGAGACAGACAGAGATTTTCAGTCTTTACTACACAATATGCATAAAGACACACCAAAAGAGCCCGGCTTTCAGTACTTCAGTACTTTGATTAATAATATGAAATGTCAAGTTAAGTATGAGAAACGTCGGCCATATTGCCGATTATAAATTCTCAACAGCCGGACATAGAAATATAGCCGACCGGCATGTGCCATATTTAAATCAATGGAAATGTGATATGTCAGTCAGAGGGTAGCCCATGATAAAATGACAATTACAAACCAACCATCTCAAAAATCCATAAAACGAAATACAAATTCAAAGCAGAGCAACACGGACCTTCAAATAGATAGAGGTAAGATCAGGTGCCTAGGAGGAGTGAGCATCCTCTGCTGACCGGTCGCACCCGCCGTGTTCTCCTTGTCACAATTAGGCATCTGGTATGTTCGACAATATGGCCGACCTTTCGCCTATTTATCTCGTTATTTCATATTATCGTTTACAACAGAAACTGCATTCTATACACCTGCTGATAGCTCAAGTGAACTTTTCTGATCAAAGAACTATATATGATACTAGACTTTGACCCGTGCGTACACGGTTTGACATTGCATATGATATCGGACATTTACGAAATAGATACATCGACACACTGTGTATTGTTGACATTTGCATAACCAAGCTTTAAGCCTACAATAATGCTTTTACAATGAAGCGCATTGAAGTGGTAAAAGTTTTCGTTCGAATGGAATGTTCTCAACTTTGTATCGAACGTCAATTGTTACATAAGACACGCCCATTTCTTTTAAAACGAGGAAAACAGTATTCGTCACAATGCTTTCGGAACCGCCACTCTTCTAAACAGCACAAGCAGGAATTTCACACACGTGCATTATACGCAAAAACACACATAAACACACTTTCTCTCTTTCCAACTATGTTCAGAAACAATGATATTGTTCAAAATAGAGTCAAGAATATTTTTAGTAACAAATTCATTTTTGTTTTGAACTTCCTGTTACATGTACTGTATTGTAAATGAAAAAAGGTTTTTTTTTTCACAACATTAATGCACATGTTTCAGTTATTCGTTTTAGAGGGGTAAGCTACGTTGTTTGTCTCCTTCTGCATTTTTTGCTGTGCTCGCAGCATGGTGAGGGGACTGGGGATATGTACGGGGCACGGAAAACATACGGAGAAAAAGGTTCATCTTTCATGTAAAAAGTCACGAAACAAAAGAGGAAAGGGGGATAGCTGGTGGATAGCCTCCATATTGTTTACAAAGGCCAATGCAAAAATAACAGCATCAGTAATGCATAATCCGAATAAACCCATGAAAAGTGTAAGCCTTCCGTCTTACAGGATCCTATTGAGGGTCAGCTCAAGCTTATAGATGACAAGTCCAGTATTTCTTTCTCAAGCGGTTTTATTAAGCGTGATCGTATAGTTACAATTACATCAGCTAATAGCAGCCCAAATCAGGAGTCTCATAATCTATCTCAATAAGCGGAATCTATCTATATGTGGGATCTATCTCTTCAACATCATTTTACATGGGTATATATAACATTTTACTTATGATGGACAGTTCTGACTAGTTCGGCCCATATACGACGATCATGAGTGAACATTTAGTGTTCGAAATTAAGATTAATAGTTTATTTCTAAATAAAGTAACAAAACCGTCAAAACTGCCAATCAAAGAGTCTGGATGCAGGATGTGAGTCTCCGAGTCCTGGGTCTCGGAGTCCCCCACCTAGTATGAGGCATCACTTACTCACAATACGTTCATTCATACACGGCATAAAAGGTTACAAAGGTTAATATATAGAATACACAATACATGACTCAATATAGAGTACTAGAGCATTCGTTGCAGACACAGAATCGCCAAATAGGTCACATGTTGTTAAACTCTCAATTTGGATATTATTCTGCCCGTATTATGCACCTGGTTTCATAACATCATTTAGGAATACTACGCATTGCTACAAGAGTCACAGAGTTCATTCTGTCAATTATCATTAACACCATTCCGTGCGCAGCATCTAGGTACACATAAATATCATAGTGATCATTATGTAATACTAACAACTCAAGGTCATAGCATGGCTATCTGTTTACATACGTCCCCCAAACAAAAGAAATATCCCGAAGGGAGATTTCTCATTCTTGGCGCCCGGAATAGGAAAGCGTCCTTGATCTACCCTTGATCAGACGAACTTCCTAGTGACATACCAGTCAGAACATCTATGTTAAGAGATAGTAACAAGTGACATGTTTCCACCTCCGGCTTGGAACACCATTCATCTATAAAAACAAATCTATACCCAGGATGTATACATGTTCATAAAATCATATAGCTTGATTATATCGCATTACGACCATGAAAACAATAATGAATAAAGTATGACAATAATGATCAAGATGAAAATAACCATAGTTGAATATAATCGTAATTCATCATCAAAGTCATACTAAGTATGGTTAAGCTTGATGTCACATATATATACAAAGTTAGTGCATGCTTATAAGTTCACAAAAATATCTCTTCCTTCCTAGGGGCGAGGTTCGCGTCATAAGTTCGGAGTCCATCGGTTTCTTCCTGAATTTTTCCAGAGTGAATCAACAAATACAAGATTTACATTAGCACAAGATAACGCACATTTCTACTTTACACATTTCACATTTTTTTAATTTTCGCTAAATTTCACAATCCTTTCATAAGGAATACACAACTTCTTCGCGGCTGTAGCTCAATTATTCATCCATCATCGGCACCCGTGGATAGAGGGTCGGCGCGGATGGCGAGGCGACTTCTCGCGGAGCGTCTCCTGCGTTCCTCTGTTGCGTAGACATCGCGGCCTTCTCTTCCAGGTATTTACGTGCCAGCTCTGGGTCCGGTCGATAGTATTTGGTCCATGGATAGTCTTCATTTTCCTCCTCTACAAGAAATTGTTGTGCTAGTTTAGTCGAAATTGTCCCCGTGTTACAGGTCAATTTGCGAGTTGCGATTCTTCCGCTTCGTCGGGGTTTCTCTCGGATCCTAGTGACTTTCGGGATTGGTTCAAGTTCAATAATGTCGCTAGAGGTCCTTTTCTCTGGATTCTCACAACAAAATAAAGTGTCTTTGGAAGAACCTTTCTCATCTCCGTCACTACCCCTTTTTCGACAACCTGTCCAGCAACCACCACAGCATATACCACCCCACTATTTAATAATTTTACGTTTCTTAATACAAAGTCATATCATTATTGTTACTGCCAAAGTTAAACACACATAAAACCAGGGACATTAAACCAAGACGAGTATTTCATGGGTTGCAAATTAATTACTGGCAATTCCGCCATAAGTGAATTCATAGGGAAAACTTTAATATTAATATCTTTTGTCTTAAGACATTAAACCATGAAAACCTGAGCAACCTTGTCCCATATTCAAGATGTCGATAGTAATATTTAATAGTTTTTACCAATAATTTTAAATCACGTATAAAAATTAGTCTTACAATTTCTTTACTTATTCGCTGTTTCATGTATTTCGCGTATATGTTAAATCTCTTTAACTCCGCATATACATACAAATAACCGAGGTGCTGATTCCGCGTTTGCTAGTCGGCGTATCTCATCAATACATGTTTTAATGTCACGTGGGTCATCCTGTCATATCTTTTTAAAAGCGTGCTATATATACAAAGCTAAGCTTATTCAAGATTATTTACATCTACAATATACAATAATATAACTTATTTAGTTTATTAATTTGGTTAGTTCCTTCATAAAAGCCAACACATACTCTTGTATGCTATTTTCTCTACAGGGCTTAGGGATTGATTTACGCGGTTTAGGGATTGGTTTGAAGCCTCGACCTACTTTAGGGACTATTTCATCTATTTCCATATTTTCATCTAAGGGTACATTTGGGTTATCTAAGGGTATTTCATAGTCTTGACCACTATTTTCATCACATTGTTCTGACTCATGGGTCTCATCCGATTCTGAATCTACGGTCTGATCATTCTCGTGTTTATACTGCTGATCATCCATGATTTTCTTAGCTCTTATACGTCTTTGAAGTTCTGCTAGGGGAATATCCTCTTCGTCTGAAGATCCTTCTCTTTCCCATTGTTTGGACTGTATAGCTCTTTCCAATGGTTCTGGTTGCATGTCTTCATTTTCTGACGACGATTCATCTTCCGGTGGCACCACATAGTTAGTTTTTCTTAGAGTTCTTCCACCATCTTCCGTAGTTTGTGAAAGGGGCCAGTGCGAAATATCTGCCAGTCTTAATTGTCGTGCATGGCATTTGGTGGTTAATCCAGTCAATTGGTCTCTCACCACGAAACTAACTGGTCCTTTCTGCTCAATGATTCGATAATATGGTAGCCACTTTTTATCTAATTTATTTTGTCTCCTGTTGTTCTTAAGGTAGACAGGGTCACCTACCTGAAAATTTTCGTCTTTGCTTTTCTTATCGGCCTGAGCTTTCTGTTTCTTCTTGGCTTCCTTCATATTACGATGTACTAGCAGGAAAGCTTTATGTTGTTCTTGTAGGGCGATCTTGTGTTGATCTTCTCCCGCATATCTCCTTCGAGGTTTCATTAAAGTATCAAGAGGTAATACGACATCTCTGTTGTACATAAGGTAATATGGGGAAAATTTTGACGAATCGTTAGGATGGAAACGAATGGCTGCCAACGTCTGATTAAGATGAATATCCCATGTTTGAGCGTTGTCTGTTGTTTTCTTAGCCATCACGTCATGTAGAGTTCTATGAAATTGTTCTACTTTACCATTACCTTGAGGGCTGTAATAAGATGTTTTGATATGGTTGATATTCAATTCTTTTAAAGTTTCTTCCACTTTCTTATTCACATTTTCTGTTCCGTTGTCTGTGAGGATTTGAAGAGGACAGCCATATCTTGGATATATTTCTTCTAAGATAAGATGTACTATGTTGTCAGCTGACTTATCAGGAACGGGAAAAGCTTCTGGCCAACCAGAGTAAATGTCAATAAAAGACACTATGTACTTGTTTCCCGACAAGGATGTTGGATATGGCCCTGATAGATCAAGTCCTACTTTAGCCATTGGAAAAGGTGGTATATCTGTCTCTTGAAGTGGAGGTTGATTTTTCTTATTGCTCCACGTTTGGCATACTACACATCCTTCTATATAAGAGTATAACCTTTTGTACAAATTTGGTATGTAGTACTTTTGTCTGATTACGTCATATGTTTTGTCCACTCCCATATGTCCAAGTCCGTCATGATACTGCTGCACTACTAAAAGTTCTAACTCACGTGGTACATACAGACGAAGTTTTGGGCCTTCTGAGTCTCCATCTGAAAGATAGTACATTAAACCATCAATTTCCAAAAACTTCTTCTCTTCGGTTGCCGTTGCTGTTCCTTTATTTAACCGATTCTTCAGTTTCTTAATCTGCTCATCGTGTTGTTGACTTTCTTTGATGTTGATTTTTTCTGGTAGATCAATAAAGGGTTTGACCAATTCGTCCTGTTGTTTAACTTCACATCTGGCTAATCTCTTAGGCGAAAAGGCATTGGAGTTAAGTACGTTCACTTCAAAGAAATTGTCCTTAACATCTGGTTCATCATGCTCTGATTGTTCTTCCTCTTCACACTCGAGGTTGACTGTCGGTAATCGGGATAAGAGATCTGCACAGCAGTTAAATCTTCCTTCTATGTACTCTACCTTACAGTTATATCCTGCAATACTTAATGCCCATAGTTGAATTTTCTTATTTTGCATTGGAGATTCTAAGATATACTTGAGCGGCTTATCGTCTGTTCTTATAGTAAACTGAGCACCGTGTAAATAATGGTCTAATTTCTGAAGGGCGTAATGGATTGCAAATGCCTCCTTTTCTATGGTTGACCACTTTTCTTGAGTTTTACTCAGCTTGTGGGATAAGTAATATATTGGCTTATCTTCTCCCTCATCTGTCTTTTGAGTAAGGCACGCTCCAATACAATTGTCGCTGGCATCGGTGTACAGGATGTAAGGCTTATTAGTATCTGGATATGCTAGTAAAGGCACTACCGTTAAACTTTCTTTAATAAAGTCAAACGCTTTTTGGCAACATGGTGTCCATTTGAACCTTGCATATTTTCTGGTTAAGTCAATCAATGGTTCCGCAATCTTAGAGAAGTTCGGTATAAATCTCCTGTAATAACTACACATACCTATAAAGCCACGAACTTCTCGGACTGAAGTGGGCGCTGGTAACTTTCTTATAGCTTCGACTTTCTTTGGATCAGGTGTAACGCCATGTTCATCAATGATGAAACCAAGATATTCTGTCTGTTTCTTGAAGAAACTACATTTCTTTAGCTTCATTTTAAGTCCATGCTTCCTTAGGCGGTTGAAAACGTCTTGAATATGCCGAATATGACCTTCCGGTGTCTCTGAGAATATAAGAATGTCATCCAGGTATGCGATGGCAAACTCCTCTTGTCCTTGAAGAACTATGTTCATCAGCTCTTGAAAGACTGCCGGTGCATTACTCAACCCAAATGGCATCCGGTTGAATTGGAATAGTCCTTTGTGACATGCAAAGGCCGTTTTTTCTTTACTTGAATCTTCTAATTTCACTTGCCAATATCCACTCTTTAAGTCTAGTGCAGTGAAATATTTTGCCTTACCTAGTAAACATAGGATGTCATCAATCAACGGTAGCGGGAATGATACGGGTTTCACTATCTTATTCAAGCTTCTAAAGTCAACGCACATCCGGTCTGATCCGTCCTTTTTCTTCACCACTACTAAGGGAAATGACCAAGGCGATTGTGATCTCTCAATTATCTTTGCGTCCATCATTTCCAGTATGGCCTTGTCAATTATCTGTCTTTTATTTAAGGGTACACGGTAGGGTCTGTTCTTTATTGGGTGGTGATCTCCAGTTTCTATCTTCATTTTAACAGTATCAGTCACTCCAAGGTCACTGTCTTTCTTTGCAAATAAATCATTGTTTTTGCTCACAAGTCTTTTGATTGAGTGTTCAAATCTTTTAGGTACATCAATTTCTTCTTTTGTGTCTTGAGTAGTCTGTATTTCTGAGATTTCCTTCTGTTTTAATGCGGTAATTCGTCCTACTATGTAGCCTTTTGGAATTTTATAATTTTTGTTAGTTTGGTTAACGAAGATCATTGGAACTTTCTTATCTTTCCGAACTATACAAACGGCGTCTTTTAAATATAGTCCTGGGTTTTCCATAATGCAGTTATTGTCTATGCTGTTCACTTCAACCAAGTCACTTTTTTCCAGAGGAAAATTGTTATTTATTTTTCCATAGAATACAGTCACCGTGTTTGGTCTCATAATAAGTTTCTTAGGAGTTCTTACAACAGTTGAGATGTGTAAATCTTCTTTAAGTTCCGCGTATACTTTGCCATCAATACGCATGAGTCCAAGATCAAAGTATAAACGAACATTGTTTTTCTTGAGCCAATCACGACCGAGAATCATGTTTCGGTTGAGTCCCTTTGTCACATAAAGTTTGTGGTCTAAAGTTAACCCTGAAATCTTAAAGGAAATATATACATACCCTATCGCAATTAAAGAATTGCCATTTGCTGCTTGTAAAGAGGGGATGTCATTATTAAACAACTTGGGGCGGGGAAATAGATTATCATACATTTTCTTACTAATTAGAGATACGGCTGCACCTGTATCTACCAAAGCTCTAAATTTATTTTTACCTACTTTTAATAAACAGCTACTGGGGTTGTTAGTAAAATTAATTTCATATGTAGGTCTTTGTTTAAAGTTCTTTCTTCGGGCTTCAACGAAGGAAGAACGTCTTAGTTTTCCTGTTTTTGTTTATCAAAATAAGAGCGCGATTTGAAAGTTTGAGACGATCCCCTATTTACTTGGTCGCTAGATTTATATGTTCGGCCTTGACGATTTGATGGTCTGCCCCGATTTTGCTGCGCTCTTTGATACATATGCGAGCCCCAACAATCTGCACGCACATGACCTACTTTACCACAATTCCAACATTCCACAGGCGAACGGGGTTTCTGCTCTATATTATGAACGGGTTTGTTTTGACTGGGTCGTTTATTTATTTGAGGACGGGACCTGACTTGGGGTTTATTTTGAGTACAAAATCGAGCCCTATGACCCGTCTGTTTGCATTTAAAACACCTACTATTACGCGCATGGTCAATTTCCATTGGTTCTACATGCCTTGTTTCTACTGAGGTAAGATTATCTGCTCTATCCTTTAATAAGGGAAGAGTAGTATCAAAATTTAAAAGAGTTCGTCTGTTGTCATTACTTTGGACAATTTCTGTCATATTTGACCCTCTTATCGCTAGCCTCTGTCTCAGATTTTGTTCTCGCATTGCTATTTGAATTGCGGATTCTAAATCTTTAGGGTTTTCTCGCAAAATTTTCATTCTGAGATAGTCGAATGTCAACCCGTCACAAAAGATATCTACTAACTGTTGTTGTATCAAAGGATCTTTTAGTCTGTCATTACTGTAGGCGTCTTCCGCGATTTGCAATAGTCTCTCGGCGAACAACTGAACACTTTCATTTGAATTTTGTCGAGTCCTACGCATTACTGCTAACGCGTGTTGGGGATCTGTTATTTCTGCAAATCTATTTTTAAGGGATTCCTTAAGATCGTTCCAAGATGGGATTTTGTCAGACGCATCTGTTTCATCTAAATACCTTTTAATATAATCCCCAACTGAACCCTTACTCGTAATGTATGCAAGCATGGGGATCTCATGACCTTGTTTCCCAGACATAACACTGTACTTTTCAACTTCTTTTATCCACTGTTTAAATTTTTGAGCATCTCCCTCAAAAGGAGTTATCACAGAAGATAGGGGCACTGAGAGTGCGGCTGTTATAGCTTTAACTTGACCAATGAAAAAATCGTTATCATCATCCTGATCTGGGACTCGGTGTCGAGGTTCACGAGTTTCATACGGCCTAGCATCATGATATGTTTCAAAAGTATTTTGTTTAATCTGTTCTTTTTCTGAAGATTTTTGACCTGTTTCTTGCCCTTTGTTTTCTTTGCTCTGACCCAACCCCGCGAATTGTTTTTCTAATTGCTCCATTTGATTTCTAAGTTCTTTTTTATAAAACTCATCACCTGTCGCCATATTGTTGCTTAGACAAAGTTGTTTACTTCGAGATAGCTATAAGAGACATATAGAAATGGTTCTTACCTTATTCTGTTTTGACTTCGCTTAGTCCTGGTCACGGGCACCAAGAAAGTTCATGTAAGCCTTCCGTCTTACAGGATCCTATTGAGGGTCAGCTCAAGCTTATAGATGACAAGTCCAGTATTTCTTTCTCAAGCGGTTTTATTAAGCGTGATCGTATAGTTACAATTACATCAGCTAATAGCAGCCCAAATCAGGAGTCTCATAATCTATCTCAATAAGCGGAATCTATCTATATGTGGGATCTATCTCTTCAACATCATTTTACATGGGTATATATAACATTTTACTTATGATGGACAGTTCTGACTAGTTCGGCCCATATACGACGATCATGAGTGAACATTTAGTGTTCGAAATTAAGATTAATAGTTTATTTCTAAATAAAGTAACAAAACCGTCAAAACTGCCAATCAAAGAGTCTGGATGCAGGATGTGAGTCTCCGAGTCCTGGGTCTCGGAGTCCCCCACCTAGTATGAGGCATCACTTACTCACAATACGTTCATTCATACACGGCATAAAAGGTTACAAAGGTTAATATATAGAATACACAATACATGACTCAATATAGAGTACTAGAGCATTCGTTGCAGACACAGAATCGCCAAATAGGTCACATGTTGTTAAACTCTCAATTTGGATATTATTCTGCCCGTATTATGCACCTGGTTTCATAACATCATTTAGGAATACTACGCATTGCTACAAGAGTCACAGAGTTCATTCTGTCAATTATCATTAACACCATTCCGTGCGCAGCATCTAGGTACACATAAATATCATAGTGATCATTATGTAATACTAACAACTCAAGGTCATAGCATGGCTATCTGTTTACAAAAGTCTGCAACAAATAGCCCAAAATCTCCTACACCCAAACTCTCAAGAAAAGTAAGCGACAAATAGCACCATATCTCCCAAGCCTAAAATCTCTCCCAAACTCAGTGACATATTATAGCGCCAAATCTCTTAAACCTCGGCTACCTACAAAGTCGGTGACAAATAGCGCCAAATCTCCCATACCTAAGCTCTCTACAAAAGCACCAAATCTCCTACGCCTAAACACTCTCCAAAAGTTGGCGACAAATAGCGCCAAATCTCCCATACCTAAACTCTCTTAAAAAGTCAGCGACAAATAGTACCAAATCTCTTATACCTCATCTCCCTTCCAAAGTCAGCGACAAATAGCACCAGATCTCCTTCACATAAACTCTCTCCCAAAGTCAGCGACAAATAGCGCCGAATCTCCTACACATTCTCTCAGAGAAAGTCGGAGACGAATATGCACCAAATCTCCCACATCTTAATATACAATAATATAGAGTATTTTTATATATCACTTTCTTAGTTTTAGGTAAATAATAAAGAGTATCAAGGAATATCAATTGTCTTATCAAATTTAAACTGATGTATGCAGTGAAACTTTATTTTCTATAAGAATTTCACAAAGAGTAGAATTTTGCAGTTAACTTAAGGTGGTATGGGACACCTGTCTATATCAATGTTTAGAATTTTCAAATTTTACACTATTTAACCACAGAATAGCTTTTGAAATTTTCTGGAGAGGTAAAAAATGTAAAAACCCCCATGTAAAACCCCCAACGGGATTCGAAATCATGACGTAAAGATTTGTAGTAAACCCTCTAAACCACTGCGCTATACGCTGTTAGGTGACAATATTGAGAAAGAAACTAACTTATATAATCAGACTTCATTCTTAAATTGTTGTTTATTTCAATGAACAATACATCACAACATGGAGGTGTCCAATACCACCTTAAGAAAGTTATTATATTATCTTTCTTTAATCTCTTTGACTAATTTACTCATTTACACCACTGGTATAGAGAGTTTTAATTTATACCCGAGATGAAACAACAATTCTGATTATACCTTTGAGTGACATTCCATTGCAAATTAGTGGTAAATCCAGCTCTATGAGTTAAACGGAATGGAACCTCAATGCTTGGTGAAAGTTGGTCTGTTATAAAGCATTCATCTGATAGAAAGTTATGATGGGAAGCTTCTTTTGATTTGAAGATATAGTTTCTCATTACAAGAATAATTGGTCCATTTTTGTCATAAATCCAACGTGGTTGCATTGTATTCTTATATCTCCATTGTCCAGAAACTAAGATATTGTCTTGCTCAGTGCATACAGGGGGATTTCGTTGAAGTAATGGAAATTGGTTAAGAGGGTCCCATAGCAAAACGCGTGGTAAAAAGTAGTTACCTGTACAAACTCGTGGCTGCAGCATTCCATTTTGCCATCTGTCATATATTGGTCTATTACATGTGGATTCCACATTCATATGAAGTACATTAATTAGGGGTATAGTAAATATTCAAGTGGAGTGGATATCATTAATGAACAAATATTAAATGTTATAGCATGAAACACCTCTGTTTTATTATTGTAAACAAACACAAGGAATAGCATATGTTTAATTGACACCACTTTGGAAATAAATAAACTGTTTGATGTTAAAAGTTATTTTATTACTGTGATCATTGTTGATAACCACAGGTAGATGGATAGAACCCCTCATGTTGCCAAATAGCTATATAGTTCTCCATGGGAGAAGGGTGGGGTATTGCAGTGTGCACATAGTTATAATTGAAACCCTCAACCCTCAAGAGGATGTTCAAAGAAGGAAAAAAACCCACAATAAATTAGATGAGAATGGAGATGGGGTACTGGGGTCAATGTATATTTTTTTTATTACAGGAAAATATGGAACGCCATGGCTGCCTTATAGCATTAGACTAAAGGTATATTATGTCAAATTATCATTACATTATGTCAAAGTCCATTACGTGGTGTGAATATAACTTTACGCTAGGTCAAATCGTTATTACGTGATGTCAAAAGCACGTTAGGTGAAGTAAACATGTCTTTACATTATGTCAACTTTTTATGTTGTGATGTAAATTCATCCTTACGTTATGCCAACCTTGTACAACCAAAGGTCAATACATCGTGACAATATTTTGACACTGTATTACATGGGGCAAATGTATCCTTACATTATGTCAACATTTTATTACATGCTATCAATATACCCTTACATTATATCAACACCGCAGAACGTATCGCGATTCTATCCTTACATTATGTCAACATTTTATTACATGATATCAATGCATTTTTACATTTTATCAACACTTTATTACATGGTGTAAATATATCGTTTTATTATGTCAACACTTTATAACTTGATGTCATTAGTTTATGACGTTATGTCTAAACTTAATAACGTGATGTGAATAAGTCTTCGCTGTAGGTCAGTTCTCTATTTCATTATGTACACGCTCCATTACTTTATGTTGAAACATCATTTCGTTACGCGAACACGGATACATCGGCCTTTCTATATACAAGGAAACGGTAAGCTTACCCAAATGTATCCAGGGGTTATTGAAACTTTGTGGAACAGAACGGAACCAGTAAAGGGTCATCCAATGGGAAAATAGAGATTTAAAAATAATGATTAATTTTGTTTTTATTCATTTCATTTCAAAATAAGATTGATCTTTAATTTTATTGTTTAAATTCGTTGTTTAAAGAAAAATATACTTATATTACTTACTACTCTAATGTTAACATATTACAGTATTTTCACGGCAGAACTTACTAACTAGTTTAAGCTAGCAAAAAATATTCTCTATTAGTTAGAGATTTAAAACAAACGAAATGCATTCCAAAGCATACCATCTTTAAAATTACAATGTCAGCAGTACTTGACTTATTTGTAAGATTCTGGTTCCGTTACGTTCCGCAATCCACCCCTGTGGATATTGGTATTCAACGGAACAGAACGGAATGAGCGAAAATTTCCTTCTCAGCCTATTTCACGCCTATTCTATACTTACAACGAAAATATATGTAACATGATCATACATTTAACTGTTTACAAAAAACCAATACTCATGCTGTCGAATTATTTCATTTAATTAAAAATTAATAAGTTACATGTATGGGGCAAACCCTGAAGACAGTACCGATTCTACCAAAAGTGTTTGCCTTTCTTTATAATAATTCTGAAATCGGCGAATACAGTTCCCCTCTCTTATTTGTGTGCGTTTTTATTATGACATATTTCTGATTTATACCCTCTGTCTGAACAATTACCTAAAACAAACATTTCATAAAAACATCTATATCAAGATGGAGAAGGTCTTTAAAGGGGTTAAAGATCTCTTGTAATTTATTTGTAGATTTTATTTCATATAAGTTATCAAGTGCCCTCTTGGATGAAAAGGAGAAAATGTATTCAGAGGAACGTAGCGTACCCCCTCCACAAACACCATTCCCACCCCCTCTGCAGCAATACGAACAAAATCATTTTCATAGCATAATAATTTTGTAGCAGAACGGCCATACCTACATGTGTAGTTAGGGTCAGTATCCTTAATTTAAGATAGCAATAGAAACGTTTATTTTTAACTACTAAATACTTTATTTTAACTACTAAATACTTTGAGACTAAATTTTAGAAAATTAAATATGCACTGGGTGTCTGCGCCACGACATACAGGCTTTGGAACGATAAAGAACCCTGACTGCTAAATGACTGAGTGTGTAGTAACGAACGTAATTTGAATATTCTTGAAGTAAAAAAAGTATAAATCAAAAATAAAATTTTAACCCCCCCCCCAAAAAAAAAACAATAAAAACAATAAAGGGGTTAATTTTAGATTTTATATCCATTTCATTTTAAATATTCAAGGGCCGATGAGCACAAGAAAACTTGGATTTTAAGTCTTATTCTTATAACTTAGGTCTATCTAAACTATAAATTCAATGTTTAAATACGTAGATGTTCATTCACTCTCGGGAAATTGCAACTAAGTCCCTCACAGCTTTCAGAAGAGCATACGTAGGCCTACATGTATATATATTTTCCTTTTAGTATGATTGCTTCTTACTAGTATCTACTGTTGGGGTTTTTCTGCATGGGTCCATTTGGGTAAATCGGCGTACCGTCTCTATATATATGTTATGTTGTAAATTTTGAATTTTAAACATGACAAATGTATAAAGACCAAGGATTTCGTGTTTGTATAACGGAATGATGTTTCGACTTAAAGTGATAGAGCGTATACATCACGGAATAGAGAATTTGCCTAATGTAAAGATTTATTTACATCACGTAATAAAGTTTAGACAAAAAGTCAAGACATTTTCGAATCAAGTAATGTACTTTTGACATAAAGTGATAAAGTGTTCAAATAATGAAAGGATGAGTTAACACCATGTATTAAGGTGTTGATAAAATGTAAAAATGCATTGATATCATGTAATAAAATGTTGACATAATGTAAGGATAGAATTGCGATACGTACTGCGGTGTTGATATAATGTAAGGGTATATTGATAGCATGTAATAAAATGTTGACATAATGTATGGATACATTTGCCCCATGTAATACAGTGTCAAAATAATGTCACGATGTATTGACCTTTGGTTGTACAAGGTTGGCATAACGTAAGGATGAATTTACATCACAACATAAAAAGTTGACATAATGTAAAGACATGTTTACTTCACCTAACGTGCTTTTGACATCACGTAATAACGATTTGACCTAGCGTAAAGTTATATTCACACCACGTAATGGACTTTGACAGAATGTAATGATAATTTGACATAATGTACCTATAGTATTATGCTATAAGGCAGCCATGGCGTTCCATAGGAAAACAACAATTTACATGCTACTGTATATATGTTTCATATATGGTCTACATGTATATTTTTGGAATATTTCATGTTAATAAGAAAAGAACACACATTGTCACTTAAATAAAATTTGAGATTTGCAGTTTTTTGTAATCTTAACATTTTGGAAACAGGGGCAAATTTAAGCTTTTAGAGGATTTAACACAAACTGTCAATATTTCCCATTATGTTTCTCTGTACTCTTGGTCATATACAATGTACAATGTAATTTGAACTACTTATATCCTCAAAATGGAATCAAGAAATACTAAAATTTACAAGCTTTGGGTGGACATTCAGGACATAATTGGTCTTGCACATTTGGTTGCATCATTTCGCTTATTCCGTAAAAGTTTAAATAACTGAAACAGTGTTAAAATAATGATAGCTGGAACAAATATTTTACATCTTAGAGAGAGAGAGAAAGAGAGAGAAGCATAAAGGTTGATAGCATTCATTAACGACATGTAATTTTGTTCTATCATTTCGCTTATTCCGTAAAAAGTTTAAATAACCGATTAAGTTTTAAAATAATGATAGGAACAAATATTTTACATCTGAGAGAGAGAGAGAGAGAGAGAGAGAGAGAGAGAGAGAGAGAGAGAGAGAGAGAGAGAGAGAGAGAGCGCGCATAGAGGTTGATAGCATTCATTAACGAAATGAAATATTGATATATCATTTCGCTTATTCCGTAATAGTTTAAATAACTGAAACAGTTTTAAAATAATGATAGGAACAAATATTTTACATCTGAGAGAGAGAGAGAGAGAGATAGAGAAAGAGAGAGAGAAGCATAGATGTTGATAGCATTCATTAACACCATGAAATATTGTTCTATCATTTCGCTTATTTTGAAAAAGTTAAACCGAAACAGTTTTAAAATAATGGAAGGACAAATATTTTTCATCTTAAAAAGAAAGACACAGAGTAAGAGACAAAGAGACAGAGAAAGATCATTAGAAATTCGTATGTGGACTAATAAATATTGCTAATTTTTAGAATGAACAAGTCATACATGCTACTTTTCAATGAAATAAACTGTGGAATCAGAATTCATGCTATGCATAAATCCAGATAAAACTTAGTATTCCCCTCATCATAGCAGTAAAAACAAGATATATACACGAAAGCAACTTTTTGTTGTATATTTTGGCTTATTCCGTTAAATGAAAAGTATCGAAGTGGACCAAAATTAAAAACAATAATAAATAAAGTAATGGAAGATGGAAAGGACAAAAGATTTGATCAAGTAATTTTCTACTGATCTGAGAAACTATTTCATGGTGTAGTGATAGAGCCACTCAAATAATATAAATTGTAAAACATTAAATAATTTTTCTCTTTTCAATGAAACAACAAGTTATCATAAAATTCCTGTGTAATGGGATGGGAGAAATAATGACGGTCCAGACCGGGTTTCGAACCCGGGCCCCCTGAATCTCTAGTCAGGTGCTCTACCAACTGAGCTATCTGGCGCCGGTATACGAGCCGGTCTGACAGTCAAATTCCTCCATCCTTGAATGATTTTCGTCACTGAAGATCACCCCGGCTCTTCACCTGGCAGGAGTTCACCTGTCAGTTCCAGGGGTTGGTCACGGCACCAAATGTAACAGGATGGGAGAAATAATGACGGACCAGACCGGGTTTTGAACCCGGGCCCCCTGAATCTCTAGTCAGGTGCTCTACCAACTGAGCTATCTGGCGCGTATTCAAACCGGTCTGACCAACACAAGACTTTAGGGTAAGAGTTATGTACAGGAGATTTGGCGCCTTTTGTCGCTGACTTTAGGGGTAGAGTTGTGGTCAAGAGATTTTGCGCCTTTTGTCGCTGACTTTAAGGGTAGAGTTGTGGTCAAGAGATTTGGTGCATTTTGTCGCTGACTTTGGGGGAAGAGTTATGTACAGGAGATTTGGCGCCTTTTGTTGCTGACTTTAGGGGTAGAGTTGTGGTCAAGAGATTTTGAGCCTTCTGTTGCTGACTTTAGGGGAAGAGTTATGTACAGGAGATTTGGCGCCTTTTGTCGCTGACTTTAGAGGAAGAGTTTTGTACAGGAGATTTGGCGCCTTTTGAGGCTGACTTTAGGGGTAGAGTTGTGGTCAAGAGATTTGGCGCCTTTTGTCGCTGACTTGGGGGAAGAGTTATGCACAGGAGATTTGGCGCTTTTTGTCGCTGACTTTAGGGGAAGAGTTATGTACAGGAGATTTGTCGCCTTTTGTCGCTGACTATAGGGGGTAGAGTTGTGGTCAAGAGATTTGGCGCCTTTTGTTGCTGACTTTAGGGGTAGAGTTGTGGTCAAGAGATTTGGCGACTTTTGTCGCTGACTTTAGGGGTAAAGTTATGGTCAAGAGATTTTTGCGCCTTTTGTTGCTGACTTTAGGGTAAGAGTTATGTACAGGAGATTTGGCGCCTTTTGTCGCTGACTTGAGGGGAAGAGTTATGTACAGGAGATTTGGCGCCTTTTGTCGCTGACTTTAGGGGTAGAGTTGTGGTCAATAGATTTGGTGCATTTTGTCGCTGACTTTAGGGGTAGAGTTGTGGTCAAGAGATTTGGCGCCTTCTGTTGCTGACTTTAGGGGAAGAGTTGTGTACAGGAGATTTGGCGCCTTTTGTCGCTGACTTTAGGGGTAAAGTTGTGGTCAAGAGATTTGGCGCCTTTTGTCGCTGACTTTAGGGGAAGAGTTATGTACTGGAGATTTGGCGCCTTTTGTCGCTGACTTTAGGGAAAGAGTTATGTACTGAAGATTTGGCCCCTATTGTCGCTGATTGAGGGGAAGAGTTATGCACAGGAGATTTGTCGCCTTTTGTCGCTGACTTTAGGGATAGAGTTATGATCAAGAGATTTGGCGCCTTTTGTCGCTGACTTTAGGGAAAGAGTTATGTACAGGAGATTTGGTGCCTTTTGTCGCTGACTTAAGGAGTAGAGTTGTGGTCAAGAGATTTGGCGCCTTTTGTCGCTGACTTAAGGGGTAGAGTTATGCATAGTAGATTTGGCGCCTTTTGTCGCTGACTTTAGGGGAAGAGTTATGTACAGGATATTTGGCGCCTTTTGTCGCTGACTTTAGGGGTAGAGTTGTGTACAGGTGATTTGGCACCTTTTGTCGCTGACTTTAGGGTAAGAGTTATGTATAGGAGATTTGGCGCCTTTTATCGCTGATTTGAGGGGAAGAGTTCTGCACAGGAGATTTGGTGCTTTTTGTTACTGACTTAAGGGGTAGAGTTTTGGCCAAGAGAATTGCACTGACTTGAGGGGAAGAATTATGTTCTCTAGATTTAGTGCCAAAGTACAGGAAATTTTGTATCTTTGTTGCTTACTAAGGTTAAACTAGATAATTTGATTCATATTTCGTGACTTCTTACATGAAAGATTAGGCGAGAAAAAATCGGGATTCAGCTTGTGTCCACATTTCCAGGGTCCACAGACCTGCTTGTGTTGCTTAGAAGATGAGTGGTTCAGAAAGCATGGTTACGAATACTGTTTTCCTCGTTATAAAAGAACCGGGCCTATCTTATGTAACAATTGACATTCGATACAAAGTGTAGGATTTTCCATTCAAACAAAAACTTTTACCACTTCATTGCGCTTCATTGTAATTTCACTGCACTCTGCTGAGTTGGAATAATCTAACTGTGTCTCGGAAAGGCCTTCACCATAGTTTAAATGCCTCCCATATACACTGTACCCGTAATGTAGCAGAAAATTGCAGAATCGCTCCAAAACGATTTTGGAGAAAAATAATAAAGTTACATCGAAAATAACAGTCAAATTATTCAAACAAACCATTTTGAAGCTGTAAATACCTTTCTTCGAAAAGTTAAATCTATAATTGCAGAATTCAAGATTTTTTCAACAACGTGTTTACACACCATGTTGACATTCGAAACTCTCGGGACTTTTTATAGTTACTGTAAATGCACTGTGTTATAGTTATCTCCCTTATTTTCTTTGATGAACAGTAAAAAATTTCCAATGAAAATGCAAATGTGATATTCTGGAAACAAAATAAAGAGCCTCCCGTGATTTAGCGTGAATGTAATGAGCATGCGCAAGATTGTAAAATCCAAAATATTCAGATGATTTCCGGAATTTTTTGAGGAATTTTCGTTGATTATTAATTAGCGAAGCTTGATTAAGAATAAATAAAAACAAATTGGTAATCTTCAAGTACCAATGATGTTTAAAATATATAGAACAAAAGACAGTACTTTTCCGATTTATCGGTATTTAAAGCCCAAAAATTCGAGTCTATTATTTTAATATAGTAGTATAGATGAGTTGAATTTGGCCCCCATGATTCGCCATTTTTAAAGTGTTTCGGGAACAATAAAATGTTATGTTATATTTTAGAAGAGTTGATATGAAATGTATTTTTCACCTATTTGTTTGATTTTTTTTTTGCACTCACTTGCAGTATATGACGTCAGGAGTGACGCTATTTTTACTCAAAATAAGTCAAAAATTGACATTTTTCTTATCTTTTAACGAATGGTAAATATAGAGCGCATGCTTGAACAAGGAAATTTTTTTTGTCAGTTATTAGTCTTGGCAAGTTACACCTCTGATTAAATTATTTTGTTTGTTCAAGCTTGCGCACTATGTTTTCAGAGAGAAAAACTGCTTGAAAACAAGCTGTTTTATGCTAAAAATGCAAAAATGGCGGGAAAATGTTATCATTATGATATCATATTTCTAAATTGTGGGCACTTGAATCAAAATGGACATAATGTAAAAACATCACATATATATCTGTACAAAGAAAACAAAGAGTTACAGTAAAATGATGATGTTCATTTTAGGGGGCCATTTTAGGCCAATATCATATATAGTCCTCTGTCTGTCGTCTGTCTGTCCGTCTGTCTGTCTGTAAACTCTCTACACTTTCAAGATCCAAAGTTGTAAAAATTAAGGACCACGCCTTTTTTCAAGGGGAGATAATAAGGAATTATTGAAAGTTTTTGAAAATCTTCTCAAGAACCATTTGGACAGGAAAGCTGAAACTTATGTGGAAGCATCATCAGGTAGTGTAAATTCAAAGTTGTGAAAATCATGATCCCCAGGGGTAGAGTGGAGCCACAATGGGGGGGGGGGGGGGTCAAACTTTTACACAGGAGTATCTAGAATAAATCTTTAAAAACCGTCTCCTCAGAAACTAATCAGCCAGAAAAAACTGAAACTTTTGTGAAAGCATCTTCAGGTATTGTAGATTCAAAGTTGTGGATATCATGATCCCTGGGGGTAGGGTTGGGGTGGGGCCTCAATGGGGTCAAACTTTACATAGCGAGATATAGAGTAAATCTTAAAAAATACTCTTCTTAAATAATAAGCAACCAGGAAAGCTGAAACTTGTGTGAAAGTATTGTTTAGATTCAAAATTGTGAAAATCATGATCCCCGAGGGGTAGGGTGAAGCCACAATGGATGTCAATTTTTACATAGGAATATAAAAATCTTTTTCTCAGAAACTAATCAACCAGGAAAGCTTATACTTGTGTGGTAGCATTGCCAGATAGTGTAGATTCAAAGGTGTGGAAATTATGACCCCTTGGGTTAGCATGGGGCCACAATGGGAGGGGTGTTTGAACTTTACATAGGGATATATAGAATAAATCTTCGAAAATCTTCTTCCATGATACTAATCAGCCTTAAAGCTGAAACTTTTGTGGAAGTATCCTCAGGTAGGATAGATTTAAGTTTGTTCAAATCACGACCCCAGGGGTAGGATGGGGTCACAACCGGGGGGGGGGGGGGCATAAATATATATAGGAATATATTAGAAAAAATCTTTTAATTTTTTTTTTCTAAAAACCCATTTGCCTACAAAAGCTGTAACTTTAGTGAAAGCAACTTCAGAAAATGTAGATTTAAATGTGTTTAGAAAAGGGACTAATGGTAAGAAACATAAGAGTATCCAGCCAGGGGGAAATGGATTTTTTATACAGGATCTTCGTGTATTATACTACATTGTCCAGATATTTTGTATTATGACTCTATTAAGCTCATTTTATCATACCGATTGTTCCCCAGGTGAGCGATGTGACCCATTGGCCTCTTATTTGAATTGGAGTGGTTGCCCTTTGAAATCATCTTTTGTTTGTTTATATATCAAACTTCAGGTCCTCGATATTAGTTTTGTTACTGACTGTTTACAGAAATTTGTGGGGTCGTTAAAGTCCATAGAAGGGGAGACCCAGAAATTTGTGGGGTCGATAAAGTCCATAAAAGGCTCGGCTTCGCCTCGCCTTCTATGGACTTTAACGACCTCACAAATTTCTGTAAACATTACGTAACAAACCTAATAAGTAATATTGTTGGATGCGAAATCGCAAAGCTCTGCAGGGGAAAGAAAAATGTCGTTAAAATTATATAACAACAAAAATAATGAAAGGTGAGAATGAGAATTTGATGCGTATTGAACGAGATGTTATTTTATAGGGAACTTTAGCATGTATTTGAGTTGATCGCCACTTCTTGTGAATAAATGTCTTCGTGAAAACAAATCGCTTACTGTTTTTTTTTACTGACTGACTATAGAAATATACCGGTTGATCAATCTCTTAAGCCTCGCCGTCCATGAGATTGATCAGTTAACCGATGTAGTCATTCAGTAACAATTTTATTCAATTAGTAATAATATCTAAGCTAACGAGGCAGATAAATGTATAAATAATCTAATGGATATAAACACGTGTTACAATTTCTACGAAATAAAGGTGATTATATCAGTTTTTTTTTTCAAATAATAAAATCACTATTACAGTATATATACTATGTTGTTATTTATGATTTTAAGTATCTAGTAAAAAATGTGTGTAACTTGTGCCATTTATTTAAAAATTGGTGTGAAATCTGTAAAAAAAAAAAAAATTATGTATACAAATATTCAACGATGTAGCTTGATTCATGTCTGACATATAAATGTATTTGTACAATTTTAGTTCCCAATAGATGACTGAACCCTTAGCACCATATTCATGTATTAAATGTGACTTGTAAGTTGTATGCCATAAAAATTATGGTGCGCGTCCAAACCTTTGTAAACGCTTTTACTCCTATTAAGTATTTTAAAAAGTGAAAAAATTGAATAAATCACAAATAAAAAAATGAAAATAGAATAAAATGACAAAACGCATCACAAAACAATCGTAGCTCATGACTCCATGTTCACGTCTTCGCTAGCCAAGTATTTTCGGTTCAATCCGGGGAGCGGTCAGATGATAGCCTACCTGGTAATTTCTTTGAATTGGTTTTAAAACTCCTCTGAAAAAATAATGAACAGCTTTTCATATGATTTCATCACGGGAGAAATTCAATCATTGTGGAAGTTAAACATATTCAGTTTCTTCGATATGAATTACATTTGGTAATTCTTATCTTCTTTACATTTTCCCATTCTGTTGCAGAGTATGAAAAATTCACCAAAGTGCATATTTTATATACAGATTCAAACATTGTAAAACAAGACTTGTATAGTACAAGAAACTCATCTAAAATATTTTGGGAATTATCATCGAATTAGGTTATCTAAGTTACGTTACAAACACACAAGCTTGTACTATCAAAGAATTTAGTTAACGATCGCGACTAACGCACAGTAATTTAAAAACAACTACAAATGTAATCGAACAATTATTTATAACTTAACAATTGAATTTTCGAAAGGCTAGGAATAAATGAACTTTCTCTCTCTCTCTCTCCCTCATTTTTTTTACAATGAATGTACATGATATGATTGTAATATAGAAGGAAAAAAGTTTCCGAAAACTTTTTTTATCAATATAATGATATTATTTATTCTCTCTCTCTCTCTCTCTCTCTCTCTCTCTCTCTCTCTCTCTCTCTCTCTCTCTCTGTGCATGCTTATTTGCTCAATTCATACCGAGGACTCTCAATTTAAAGTACATTAAGATATCATTCGATGTTTGTCAGCAGTTATTATGTATATTTACCCAAGATAAAAAAATTGCCATGCCGATAAAAATGTCCTTGACAGTTCTTTATACATCTACCATAGGAGCTAGATCTACATAATGATGTCCAATTTCCCCTGTTCAGCAATATGCCTCAAATCTAGGTCAACTCGAGTATGCTCCCCCTTCAAGGCCTCTTTAATTCATTATGTCTGTGTTTACATGCTAGCGAGACTGCTGGCAAATCGATCGGGCTATAAAACGTCGAAATATCCCTCACAGCGGCACGACAACTGATCCTCAAGATGCCTTCCACTCCAGAGCAAATGACCAGATATGAAAAAGTAAGTCATTTCAACCGCTTCTTACGTTATTTTGTCAAACATGAAACGGTCTTTTGAGAACCTGGGTGACGTATCCAATAGTCGTATCTAGGTCAATCTTTGGTAACGGACCATTACATATTTTTCATTTAACACAATTTCAGTTTCCCTATTTGCCTTTTTAAGTAAATGCTAAGTTTTAAAACTTTGAGATGTATGTTTAAGAAAATGCGACGTTATATTTTTGAACCAGGAATTTCTTGCTTTTGGAGGTGTTCCAAAACCGACATGCGTATATCTGCATTCTCGAGCTTCTGTTTTGGACAATGATGCAGTCACAAACAAACACACATGCATGTGCTAAGATATATATTTTATTATATATTTAAGGATTGAATAACTTATTTTTATTTCGTGTTAATCGAAAATAGCTAGATATTGTTTTCTCTCGAAATCTGATTGGACAATATGTGGGTGTGAGTTTCAAGGACGAATGCAGGAAAACAACAAGCTGGGGATCCGAATGGGAAACAGAATAATATTAAGTTATATAATATTTGATGATTCTTTATCCTAAACTTGTCGAATATTTTCAATTAGCAATGCATTCATTTTTCTTTCAACGCACAAAGAAAATTCGCAAAAAATCCTGAGAAGTCTCTAAATTTCAAATATCACATTCAGTGAATTTACAAAGCATTATCTCTTCACCTCTGTGCTTGTCCTCCTCATCTCACGGCTCTTCATTCTTATTTCATAACTTTCTAAGCTAGGTCAGTACACGTGCTGACCTTGACATTGTAAAGTTACTGACTGGCCAGCGATTTAAGTTGCAGGTAAAAAGACGACCATTTCGCTGACTGGTTGAAAAGTTTAGTTTCCAAAAAATAAATCTACTTGAAAGCAAATTATAACTTTATTTTTTTTTAAACAAACTTTTTGCGGTGAATAGTTAATTATTGTGTTATTTCATTTTTATAGATTCCGTGCATTACATGTTTTCAAGAATTTAACGTATGCGTTACTAGTTTAACAAGATATACACCGTCATGAAGCTATGTAGCCGGGTACATTCGGGTATGTCCATGAAAAACTATGAAAGAATGAGTTGTAATCCATATTTAATTTGCTAAGTAAAATTTTTACAAACAAATGAAAAAATAAAATAAATAAAAATAATTGTACGAATAAGTGTTTTAACAAAGTGTAGCGATATAGTCGAGTACATTTGTTTTATAAGTATCAATGATTGCTGAAGTTTTCTAAATTAATTTTTTTAAGTGTATTTTTTTTTATAAACAAATGGGAAATTAAAAATGCTAGACCAACAAGGATGGAACACTGCCCAATGACGCCATATTAGATTCTGTGTCTTGTTACAAACGTTTCAATCGTTATTCATGATGTTTTTTCTTAAATCGTATATATTTTTCTTCAGAATTCTTTTTTTTTTAAATCCATGGTTAGAATGAATATGCATCATATCATATCATTTGCAATCTGAAAGATATTTGCACCAGGTAGATTCGTAATTAAACAATGTTTACATAAGAATGTATCAGAAGCATGTATTAATCTAATTTTTGAAAATATTGCGCTGTGCAAAAATAGATTGCTGATTCCAAGAAAAGAGAATGTAGGTTTGACTAAATGTGTAAAATTATGCATGAAGACTTATTGTCTAGGTCATTATTCTACGTTGTCAACACTGTCCTAATTATAACACTGGCATTTGGGTCCACATGTGCACCAGCTTTTATCATTTCAGCTTTCCAAGGTCTGGTGAACATTGTAAAATTTTAGTTTACTCAACTGTTTTCCTACCGAGTCAACGTTCCCATATTTTGTTTAGTAGGGCTACAAGTCATGCAAGTGGTGCATAATTATTTAACTTTATCATAAAGTCAACAAACTCTGATAAAACCTCGAGAAACATTCACTGTACATTGATGTATGTTTACTTGTTTACCTAAACTAAACTTTTTACATGTCATAGATGACCTGGTTTGGGTTATATTACTTCCATTCTCATTTGTATTGAAAAAAAATTTTCTCGTCCGCAAAAATGGGTGGTGGATTAAATTGTTTACCAGAAACCCATCCAGAGAGGAAAAAAAGTTGCTTCCTGCTAATAACCGTACCTTCTTCAAATATTCCTATAAGATTCCTGATTCCTGCATCTGTTAATAAACACATCATATTTACATTCTCTGCTGACATTTGGCACTGTGAAAGCATGCGGTTCCTGCAAGTCTTATAGATATAGATAGACCCTTCGTGGTTTATCAGTGTTGCGTAATAATTATATATATCTAGTTCACTCTGTTAAACCTCTGTGATACTCGCGTACACTGATGGAGACTTTATCTCACATACCATACAGAACAATAGGGACACATCTATATACATGAAGTCTTCGTTCTGTTTGGTGTGTGTTAAAAAAAATGTTAATTCTGGAAATTTTGCAACCCTACATGTAAGCGTAGAAGTACAATATGTTATAGTGTGACAGTTTGGTAAGCTTTTCGTAAACTTTTAGATATAAATGATTGTTGGGTTTTTTTGGGGTTATATTTTTTAGTAAACTTGAATATGATTGTTAAAATTCTACCAACTCTCGTTTTGAATATTCTAGGTTGCTAGGTAGAGTAATGTGTTCTCATACAAACAAATCTATGCCCGAGTTGACATTGCATGTTATATGTACATGTACGACGTCGAAAAAAGGAATGAAATGTGTATTAAAGATCTGTACATGTGTATAGGTTTTATAAATCTCAGATTTTGCGGATAACTTGCTGCTGACGATGAAAACGTTGCGGAACCTCACGTACTATTTGTCCCACTTTTAAGAGTAATTCAGTTGCTTTTGAATTTGTATGTATAAGGTTTCGTCAATATTGATTGTACTCTTCTAAAATCCATAAAGAAAACGAGATAATTCTACTGCTCGGTCAATTCGTGTATTAGTCAATCACCAGTTGTTGTTGCAAGAAGAAATGAATTAAGAAAATGTTTTGATGTAAAAACACAAAACAAAACACAATCAAAACAAAACATAAAAACTAGGCGCAATAAAAGATTGTTTTTGTTTTCTGTTTTCCCTTGGAAAGACTTCATTATTAGTAAACCTATCACGATAAATAACAGTTCAAAAAGAGAATCATTGATAGAATTAATCGAGACTATTTCATGGGAATCTTGTTCTGTTATGATAAACTTTCTTGTACATGTATTTTATTTGCTTTTTCACAGTCATATACAAGTAATTTCTGTCGGTTAAAAATTTAATTCTTAGGTTAATAGTCTGAACCCTGCATGACAAGAACTAATTCTTCATTAGATGCTGTGTGCCGACATTATTTTGTAATAACTGTGGCACATGTCCACTCAGTCCTGTTGGTTTGTTACCGAGCAATGGACTATTTTATTTAAATAACCAAGGTCGTCTGCTCTGAAAAAAGAAACGCAAGAAAGCAAGTCCCCAAGTACTTGTGCATCACTGGCACCTGATTATTAGGGTTTTTTTCGTAATCAAAAATGTATGTAGTACATGCACCTCTACCAAATACTATAATACAATGTTTATAAGGGTATATTTTCTTTATCAAAAGAAGATATACATGTGCCTATGCAGTGTAGTATAGTATATTATGATTTAGAGATAAAAGTGATGTACTTTCGAAAAGACCACCGAACAACGTTAAATGTACATGTAGTTTTATGATTAATCTTATTCTTGTATGGAAATTATCAGACAAAATTCATTGCATGTAAATTTATATATAGAAAACATTTTTGTTAACAAAAACAGGCTGTTCCAAACATGAACTTTACCTCCCTCCTCTTTCGCAGATATAACTTGTTTTCAATAGAGATCTTTCACCTGAAATAAATTATACTTAGTAAAAAGTGCTTGTAAATCACCTATGCAATCGTTCGCTGTACATATGCACCTAAATACATGGATTGAAATGAGACGAGTGTTTGTATGTATGTATTTTTTGGCATAGAACCAGTGACTGTTGTATCGTCTGCTAGCTTTTATTCGGACTCTTCTGGATTGTTTGGCATCGCGATTATATAAATAGAAACCTATATACCTATATACATGTATATTTATACATACCTGTCTTTGAGTCTTTGTTTAGCTTTATAGCAAATCTACATATTTTCGTATTACTCCAGTTGCTCTTGGAATAACTTCTTATATATGCAACCAGATTTTAAATGTTTTTGAAACTTAAACGTGCTTTGTCTTTCTATCTATCTGTCTGTCTGTCCTTTTTGTTATCTTCTTTCCTTTGCGTTGTTCCTCGATAAATCCTGTGGTTTAATTTATTAAGGTCATATACTTTGAATTCTTATCCTAAAAGAGTTCATGGAAAGATTAAGCAAACTATCCTTTTGAATGGACTGTGTACTTGACCCATTTCTGATTACCAAATGCATGTTGTAAATCTGTCCTTAGACAGCTAACCGTTGTATAAGTGTATGCTCGACTCGGTAACGAATTTCTTTATTTCAGTTGTCGTCCATATGATCCCCACAAAAATATACGGAGAATATCCAATCGCATACAAGATTGCAAATTTGTTCTGCATCACATTATTGACACAATTCATACGAAGCTGAAACTTGAACTGGTGCTGCATTGAAAATAGCTTTTTCTTGAATATTACAATGTAAAAAGTAATGGGTTATTGATGATTATCTTTATTCCGTTGTTTTGCAAACGTATGGATTGCTTGTTCGTGATAAAAATTACTCTAAAATAATGATGCAACATTCCCAAAGATAAGGTTAGAAGATAAAAGCCACGTTTGTAGAGTACTTATTCTCAAAACAAAGTAATGGACAGATGGGAAAGAGTAAGGAAACATCATTTTAACCCAATGTTAAACTTTATATTTATACACGCTATGCGAGTAAGTTTTATACAGTTTTGACTTTTTTTGTAGATTGAGGCGGTCATTAAGGGGTTTAAGTTGTCGTCACTTACCTACAAGAGGGTGATGCACCTCCTGCACGAGGAGATGAAGAGCGGACTGTGCAGCAAGTCACACGTGCGCGCCGACATCAAGATGTTCCCCACTTTTGTCAGGGCCTTACCTGACGGTTCAGGTGAGTCTTCTTGAGGGAGGGTTACACTTCAAGCATTCCCCCCAGTATGAATAATTCATAAATATATGTTTTGAAGTAGATAAGCTATGTCTGTGGCAATTCCATTGTTCATTATAATTAAAGAAAAGGTTACTTTTATTTTTTAAGACAATGCCAAAAACTACCCAAAAATATGATAGATGTAGTAAAAATATAACACCTTCCTCCCATTTTGTCCTCGTTCGAATATGTGGGAGAAAAGTTGAAGTTACAGAATATTCATTAATGATTATTCAACAACTTATCTACAAGTAATATAGATATTGGATTTTTGTCATTTATGTCATTAAAAAATAAAACACTAAAAGTAAGTTGATTTTTATCCCATTAATGACACCCCGCACCGCGGCAATTCATATTGGGGACGTATATACTAAAAACCTGGTCAAAACCAATCATGTTTATATTAATTAAAAAAAAATTGTCCTTCTAATACAGAAAAGGGGAATTTTTTGGCCCTTGACCTTGGTGGAACTAATTTTCGGGTATTGCTGGTAAAACTGAACGGACATGACGTTGATATTCAGAGTAAGACCTACCTCATTCCACAGCGAGTCATGCTGGGAACCGGAACTCAGGTATGTCATGATGCATGGTGAGCATGCTCAGTTATATGACATGTTTCAATCAAAGGGACATCACCATGCTAAATATACATCCCCCAGTAAAGTAAAAGAAACCTTGAAGGCCTATAGTATATTAATAATAAATTGTTGTTGACTTTGTTATTGGTACTTTATTTACTCATCTTTTTAAAATCTTTGTTCAATAATCTTGCACTGTGCGTGCGACAAGAACAATATTTCAAAGTGTTAGACTAGAGTGGTAGGATAGAATTTAAATATGTCTTATTGTACTCTTAATTTGAGATACGACCCAAAATTTAACTTTCATCGGGATTCTAAATATAATAGCTCGAATATTACTGAAATTGAATAGTATTGAAATACTATGTACGCCTTTCAGAATCGTTTCAAAATATTTGATTTAAAAAAAATCTTTGCTGAGTGGAGTTTTTTAACAACTTCAGTGCTTTTATCGTTGTATCTGAGCCATCATTTACTAGAACAAATATCTCGTATGTCTGTTTTGCATTGTAAGCAGAATTTCTTTGTAACGTTGTGAAGGTTTCGGGTTTAAGAACTAGACTTTTCCGTCTCGACCTCTTTAGATCCATTTGATATATTTTCCATCGCCAAAGTTTAGTTTGATTTTATTTAACCCTTAAAGACATATTCTCTGAAATTTATCATAGCCGGGCATTGTTGTTGTTCTTGTTTAATTCCATATGTGTCAAATTCAAGTAAACAACCTTGACCTATTTGCAACAGGATCTACAATTGTCCGTTGCGTGTCGTGATATTTATTATTATTATTCAGAAGTACACGTACTGCAAGTTTAAAGTTCTGGAAGCCGAGACTACTTGTGAGAATAGTTTTAAACTCCAGACTGTCGATAGTTATCTCAGTTTGTCCATGCAGAATTCGCATGAACTGTCCTTTTATGGTGTACACCCAACATTTATAATGTGAATAATTTAAGACAAGTGGCATCGTCTCAAGCCACGGGTTTTTGTGTCCATTCTATTTCGACAAATTTCTATTTTGTGGAAATAGAATGGACACAAAAGCCGTGGCTTGAGACGATAGAAAGTGGTCGTTTAAAAGTTTTTTTGAATATGTAGGATAATCCATTTACACGTACATGTACTGAGTACAAAGTGTTGAGTGTAAAAGATCTTGACTACGCGATTGCTATCCCCGATGCATTCAACGTTGTAGTGTCTTGGCTTTATTCATCTTATCTATTTTTCTTGAATAATATGATCAATTTTTCTTTCAAAGTATATTAATAATAAATATTCGAAAAATATTTAACCGGGTTTTCCAAAGAAAAACCTGGTTATTTTGTGAAAATGGCGGGCGATCGGGCGGGCGGCTGCCAAAAGGGTACCCCTTTTATACGGATAACTCCTCCTACAGTTTTCACGATAGAAATTGTTATTTTGCAGATCAATTGTTTATGAAGAAGAAAAATATCCGTTGAACTTTGTCATTTTTGGGGCAAAATATTGCATATATAGTACCCCATAGTCATTTCTCTTGATAGGTAGTGTTTATCAATTAAGGGTTAAAAAATGGATTATGAATAATTTAAACACAAAAAAGCCCCGGTTTGTTGTGATATAGACATCTGTTCACTTGTTACCTGAATAATTCAATTTTGTGTAGTAATATCAAACTTAATTTGTATTTTTTTCTTTCGTTGTAGTTATTCGATCACATAGCAGATTGTATAAAAAAGTTCATTTATGAGCATGATTTACAAAACCAAAAGCTGCCTCTGGGTTTCACATTTTCCTTCCCGTGTAAGCAAGAAGGCCTTGCCAAAGCGCGTTTATCCCAATGGACAAAAGGCTTCCGGTGCGAAGGGGTTGTGGGCGAAGATATATGTCGCCTGCTGCACGAAGCACTGCTTAGAATTAAGGTAAGAGGCAACGAATCGCGTTACATCATCTGCTAGTTTACTGCCAAGAATTTTATAAGTCTTATTTTATGCATGAAACAACATTAATCGGTCTGTCTTCTGTTATGATGAGGATGAAGGTTGAATATTATGGTTCAAACCATATTGTAGCCTGTCGGTCTTTTCCGTTAAACAGTACAACGACACCAAATGTGTTACGTAGGCGTCCATAATAACTTTCTTTTCATTGATATTGAAGATATATTTTAAAATTGTGTGTTGCGTTTTGAGTTAAATTATTTAAATTCAATGAAATAACCTAAAATACACTTCAGAATATAAACATTAATTTAAAGCTGTCCAGACAATTTGGAGCGCCTTCGTTTAATTTATATAAAAATCTAGTGTTCCGTTAGGTGTTTTCCTTAGCTCATCCAAAGGATATTTTTTCGAGAACATGAAGTAAGACAATCTTAACTATGAAAAATACGCCCTTCCTTATTACTAGAACGCATCATATACTGTGTACAGGGAAATATTAGCACCGCTTTATTTCAGCCCGGCCTTTTGCCCTCGTCAGCGGGCCGAATCTGTGCTTATGTCTTAGATTACATTTAGTGTAGAAGGGCGAAAAAAGAAACCACGGGGCAAAAATAACCCTGTATGTTTACAAAGGGTCCGATTGCTTATGGTGTACCTATATGATTTATAGAAATTCCACCTAACTGTGTACTTGTGAGCACTTGCGGTTATTGAGCCGGTTCAGAGTAAACATGTTATCGTTACCAGTCTGGGGACAGACGGCATTGAGGAGTGTATGTTACTTCTAAATGTCTATCAAATGTAAATTTGAATCCTAGGAAATCAATTTCATTCACATCAAGGTTGAAAACAGAAACAAGTTATTGTCTCCAAGACAGGAAGCTTGATAGAAATAAATCAAAAGATAAAAAGCACGAAATAAAAAAAAAAGATAGTTAAATATTATTAAAGCATATTATTACTTTTATTTATTTGTGCCCGGGAAATAGCCAGAATCTCAAGAACTTTAAAGTTATTTTTAGCTCACCTGAGCTGAAAGCTCAAGTGAGCTATTCTGATCACATTTTGTCTGTCGTCCGTCTGTCCGTCCGTCTGTCCGTCTGTCCGTCTGTCTGTCCGTAAACTTTTCACATTTTCAACATCTTCTAAAGAACTACTTGGCCAATTTCAACCAAACTTGGCACAAATCATCCTTAGGCAAAGGGGATTCAAAGTTGTGAAAATTAAGGGCCACACCCGTTTTCAAGGGGAGATAATTAGAAATTAATGAAAAATTTCGAGAAATTTTCAAAAATCTTCTTCTCAAGAACCAGAAAGCCAGGAAAGCTGAAACTTGTGTGGAAGCATCCTCAGGTAGTGTAGATTCAAAGTTGTGAAATTCATGACCCCCGGGGGTAGGGTGGGGCCACAATGGGGGGTCGAAGTTTTACATAGGAATATATAGAGTAAATCTTTAAAAATCTTCTTCTCAGAAACTAAACAGCCAGGAAAGCTGAAACTTGTGTGGAAGCATCCTCAGGTAGTGTAGATTCAAAGTTGTGAAATTCATGACCCCCGGGGGTAGGGTGGGGCCACAATGGGGGGTCGAAGTTTTACATAGGAATATATAGAGTAAATCTTTAAAAATCTTCTTCTCAGAAACTAAACAGCCAGGAAAGCTGAAACTTGTGTGGAAGCATCCTCAGGTAGTGTAGATTCAAAGTTGTGAAAATCATAACCCCTGGGGTTAAGTTGGGGCCACAATGGGGGGTCGAAGTTTTACATAGGAATATATAGAGTAAATCTTTAAAAATCTTCTTCTCAGAAACTAATCAGCCAGGAAAGCTGAAACTTGTGTGGAAGCATCCTCAGGTAGTGTAGATTCAAAGTTGTGAAAATCATGACCCCCGGCGGTAGGGTGGGGCCACAATGGGGGGGTCGAAGTTTTACAAAGGAATATATAGAATAAATCTTTAAAAATCTTCTTCTCAGAAACTAATCAGCCAGGAAAGCTGAAACTTGTGTGGAAGCATCCTCAGGTAGTGTAGATTCAAAGTTGTGAAAATCATAACCCCTGGGGTTAGGTTGGGGCCACAATGGGGGTCGAAGTTTTACATAGGAATATATAGAGTAAATCTTTAAAAATCTTCTTCTCAGAAACTAAACAGCCAGGAAAGCTGAAACTTGTGTGGAAGCATCCTCAGGTAGTGTAGATTCAAAGTTGTGAAAATCATGATCCCTGGGGGTAGGGTGAGGCCACATTGGGGGGGGGGGTGTTAAAATTTTACATAGGAATATATAGAGTAAATCTTTAAAAATCTTCTTCTCAGAAACTAATTGGCCAGGAAAGCTGAAACTTGTGGGAAGTATCCTCAGGTAGTGTAGATTCAAAGTTGTGAAAATCATGACCCCTGGGGGTAGGGTGAGGCCACATGGGGGGGGGGGTGTTAAAGTTTAACATAGGAATAAAGAGTAAATCTTTAAAAATCTTCTTCTCAGAAACTAATCAGCAAGATGATTCTTTTTAATTGTTAAGACTTTGGCTCCAGGACAATTCTTCGGCCTCACAAGAAGGTTCAGAGTTTGATGTAGCTAAATATCCCATATATAAACAATTGTAAAGGATCTTTTTGAGAACTGCAATACTCAACATGTGATATGACTATAAAATTGAAGCAGGCAGCTATTTTTTCAGTAGAATCATTTTGTATTACTGTTTTGGGTTATTGCCCTTGATTTATTGATTCTTGATTATTTTAATTAATGCATCCACTGTTAACCAATTAATGTGATGATTATTTTTATACAATAATAAATATTCAATGTATATAAGTTGTTCTGCATAAGTAGTTTTGGGTTAGGCTGGATTAGTTTGTTTATTTTTGATTTCCAATTTTTAGATACTATGAATTATTTTAGGCTGGCACATATATAGGGACAGTGTCTATTGCATTGCAACGAGTGGCTGTTTGGGGTTAAACTTGAACAGGTACGGAGAGATTGAGGGTGTTGACATCCCTGCACTTTCTAATTTTCGTGTTTTTCTAACCAACGATACAGAATGTGCGGTCATTTCTGCCCTGTATCGCATTGATACAAGTGTGCGGTCATACCTGCTTGTATTGGTGGTGGTTGCGGCGGAGCACTAGTGTATGGTCATCCCTGCTGGTGTTCTGGCCTTTCTAGTGCAAGTGTGCGGTACTCCCTGCGTTAGGTTGAGCTGTTGGCGCAAGTGTGAGGTCATCCCTGCTTGCGTTATCTCTGCTTGCATTAACGGTGGTACCTGTTGAGTTGCGTAGGTGTGCGGTCATCTCTGCCTGCATAACGTTGAGTCCCTATATATGTGCAGGAGCGGTGATTAAAGTCTGCTCTTGTAAATATTTTCAGCAATCAGGGCTATCCGAGTTCCAAGGGGGAAAAATGGATTTTATTTATACAGGATCTACATGTATTAATGTACATTGTCCAGATTGTATTATGACTCCATTAAGCTGACTTTATCATACCTATTGTTCCTCAGGTGAGCGATGTGGCCCATGGGCCTCTTGTTTGTTTGTCCTAGTGATGTATATTGACGATAATACAAATGACAATTCTAAATGTAACTTACTTGTAATACAATTTGCTGGGTTTTTTCTCCGGCATATGAACAGAATCGTAACTCTAACGTAATAAACGTAATTAATGCATGCGCGGATCCAGAAAATAAATTCGGGGGTGTGGGGGACTCCGACAGTTAATTGAGATTGCCAGGTGGTCATAGGAATCTTTTTAGTAATTTTATTATCATGTAAATTTTAAGAAATTTGAATTTCACACACTTCCTTTCTTTTTATTTGTCCATGTCCAAATAATAATGATATCCTTCTTTTGATTAAACTTTTAAAAATCACTATGGTAACAAATATATTGTTAAATAGTATGTAGCCCTTTTTTCAAATCAACACTATGGAACTGAGTATTGCTGATATACCATGCACCTGATATTTCAGATCAACTCAGTAGAGGTGGTGGCCGTTGTCAATGACGCCGTGGGAACTCTGATGTCGGCTGCTCACAGTGACAGGCAGTGTGAGATCGGCCTTATTCTAGGTCCGTAACAAACCCCACAATCTGTTAGGGAGGCTGAATTGTCAACAGATCTCCCATCAGATCGGCCTTAAATCTTTTAATGTAACATTTTGGCCATAGACTTATCATTGGGTGAATTAAAAATGATTATATTTTACTAATTTTAGCATTAAGAGTCGGTCATTTTCCTATCTCTATACAGAGCTTTTTGTTTAAAGGAGGTAAATATAGCCTAAAATGGCCATCCAGCCTTCCTAATGTCAAAGTTCCCTTTTATAAATGATTTTACTTAACATTCGAAATAATGATTTACTCTTACATGTATTTTACTGATTTGGACTTTTTTTCAAAAGTGTTTGCATTTTCATTCAAATATTTTGATCTCTAATGGAAATTGTTACT